>NW_026576763.1:52500-70929 GCF_028641065.1 Leucoraja erinaceus | reverse complement strand
TGTCTGTTTGTCTATTGAGATTGAGCAAGAAAAAGGTGTCAGATAAGGAGAGAAGAGAAGTGATAGAGGAGTGAAATATAAAGCCAGTGGGAGGGATAATACTGGAAGGAGATGGAGGGGGAAAGGGGTTCAGGATAGTGGGAGAGATGGGTATGCATGTGGGGGAAGGCACAGTAAAGAAGTGGGGGGGGGGGGGGGGGGTCCCACAAATTGAGTCCCAAAGGGAAAAGTCTTTGAGCAATGCTAAAAGGGAAAGAAAAGTGTGTTTGATAGCTTCACAGGACAAGTGAATGTGGGTTAGCTAGGTTAGAATGAATACAGACAATGAGACTCAATAAATCAACGTCAACAATGACACAAGATGAATGTGATGGCTGTTTTGGCTAAAGGGTGAGCTATTGAGGACTACGGTAGAGTATCAGCCTTGATCTTTATGGTCATGTCATGCAGGTCATGTCTTGAACCCACAATCTGTTCTAGATTAGGGAGAAGAAATAAGGGTAGCAATACTGGAAGTGGAATGGATATAGTCATGAGTTCTGAGGACTATCGTGGTGAAATAACCATGAATATGTGAAACAGTGCAGTCATACTTACAAAACTTACACAATTCTTGAGGGGTTGGACAGGCTAGATGCAGGAAGATTGTTCCCGATGTTGGGGAAGTCCAGAACAAGGGGTCACAGTTTAAGGATAAGGGGGAAATCTTTTAGGACCGAGATGAGGAAAACATTTTTCACACAGAGAGTGGTGAATAGTAAGATTAAACGAGAACTTATCAGTTTGAAGTTTGATCTTTATTTTATGAGGAGTAACGTTGAGGGATTACGTGAAGACCCCACCAGTACGCATGCATGTCAATATTCAAAGCAGCAGTGTGAAATCACAGACAACAGTTATTGAACTGAACATAGTAAGATAAGAGAACCATAATACCAGTTGACATTTATGATAGAGGGCTGGGCATGTAATCCCTCAACCAGGAGGAAACATACCTAACATAGAGTTGGCAAATACCCCCAATCTGGCAATGAGTTTGATCTGAATATTTGGACAGATCAATAGTTTGACCATCCTGCAGCCGCTAGGATGTGGTCCATAATCCTGCTGCTGAGGTATAGCGGTCCTGGTGGAGTGAGACTCAAAATGTCAATGTACACTCCTGTATATGCCAGACCCATTTAATCCTCTGGAGAAGGTTTGTAGTGATTCCTTCTAACGAGGTTTATGTAACTAACAATATTGCTAGTCAGAGTCTATAAGACTCTTAGGGGCCTTGACATACTGGTGTAGATGCGTGATCACACGCAACCCAAGGTCCATGGGATATGCAACATCTAGTTTGGTCTAATGTCCCTGTCTACTCTGCTTGACTAATCATAAACAAACCATGTTATTATAGCCCACAGATATGATCATCCTATCCAGTGTAGCAATGACTGGACCTGTAGCGCTGTACTCAGTACCATGGCATAACCACTAGTACGTGAGTTTGACTAAGGACAGGGATGTTGCTGGTGCCTATCGGCGAAGTGACGTAGCACAATGTTAACAACCCATATCTCTGCGTCCCTAGACCTGGGAGGTTTTAAATTGACGATACCCTTCATAATCTAAATGTCAGAGGGTGAGACCGGACAGAGTGGCTTATGTTCACCACAGCCAAATCATGAGGAGGTACTTCAGGCGCAGTAAATTGAATATTAACTTAATGTTATAATCCCATAAAACTGAATTTTAAGATGTCAGTCATCCGTGCCTAGTTAAACGTAAAGAAGCATAAACAATACTTCCCATCTCCTGGATCCGGTAGGCGGCGCGACTCTGGTCAGCAGCGGCCTCTGCAGCCTGTCCGCGTTTTTATTATTTTCTGTCTGTGTTTTTATGTAGTTTTTGTTATTTTATGTTGGGGTGTGTGTGTGGGGGGGGGGGGGGGGTGGGGTGGGAGGGGGGGCGGAACTTTTGAATCTCTCCCTGCACTGGAGACCCGACCTTTTCTCGTCGGGTCTCAGCTGTCGTTGGGGCCGCAACGAGGAGCGGCCTCCAACAGGAAGAAGCCGGAGACTCTGGTGCCGACTCACCTCACCGTCGCGGAGCTGGCCGAGACCGGAGCGGGTGGAGCGGTGGAGGAGCGCTGCTGCTGCTGCTGCTGCTGCTGCGCTGCTGCTGCTGAGTCGGAGGCTGCTGCTGCGGGTCTGCGGACGGCGGCACCGGGAGCCCGCGGATCCCTGGAGGGAGACCGCTTTTCGGGGCTCCTGCAACGGCGACTTCTCCCGCCCGAGTTGCGGGGTCGAAGAGCTCCTGGAGCGGGGCTTAGCACCACTGCCCCGCGCGGCTTGGAATGCGGGACTTTGCGAGCGCACGCCGGGGGCTCCAACATCAAGACCCGGTGTGCGACCTCGCACCACCCGGCGTGGCTTTAATGGCCGCGGGACAATCGCCATCGCCAGCCAGGGGCTTTGACTTTAACTCTGACATCGGGGGGGGAGAGAGTGCAGTGGAGAGATAAGTTTATTTGGCCTTCCATCACAGCTATGTGATGGATGTTTATGTAAAATGTAATTATGTTGTGTCTGGGGTCTATTTGTGTGTAATGTATGGCTGCAGAAACGGCATTTCATTTGGACCTCCAGGGGTCCAAATGACAATTAAATATACTCTTGACTCTTGACTCTTGACTCCTATGAGGAATGCTGCTATTTGATGCTATTCCTGCAATCTGTAGTGAGCACTCCCAATGCTTTAGGTTTGACAACACGAGCCAGGTCTCTCAGAGTCTGTAAGTCAATGAATTGATTATATTATGCAGAGGATGGTTTCAACATCACAACTGAACCAGCATCTTTGTGTCCAGAAATAACCATGTAAGGTTTTATACTAATTTCCCACATCAGCGGGAACCATGGGTAAATAACCCAGGCAGGCACTATGAAAAAGCTGGAAGCGGGAATCTTGCTGAATTTTGCAAGACCCGTCTATTGAGGCCAAATGGAGGAAGACATAAAATACCATTCCTCCCTTGTGTAGCGAGAATGCACCCTTCGCCACTGAAATGCCTCGTATTTTGCAACTGGTGGTTGAGCCTGGATGCAAGCATCTTGATTGTTAGTGTTCCATCGATCCACAATGTCATTAAATACTTTGTGATCGCACATTCATTCTGTGTTGTCATTGATTTGCATGATAATACACCAGTGCTAAATGCGGTTAGGTAGAACTATCACCGGATACTTTGATTTGATTGTACCTTAGTGATTAACATATTCCACCACCAAAGTGTATCACCTAGGACTTGTGCATGCAGATTATGCATATTCACACACCCTTTAATGCACAGAATGCACCTGGTGTCCATTGGCAGTTGATACCATGACTGAACAATTGATAGGGCTAATTTAGTAAAATTCAGTATGTTCAATATTATCCAGATTGGCCATAACACTTATTTGTTAGCTCTGTGCAGTCGAAGCACTGATTGTAGTGATTTGGTAAATAATCTGGAAACTGAAGTTAGCCCATTTTGCAACGCTACTGAGTGTGTCATTGCCTCATCCAGTTAAATTTCAATTATATCCGAACCCTGTGAGCGGAAATGTCTATACTGCACTTGCGGTTTGAGGCTGTTGACAATGATCAGTCCACATCTCCCATAATTGTGAGCCTGCCTTGAAAGGCTACTCCAACCATACTTGTTGTGCAGTATAAACTAATCTTATGTTATCCCAAACCAGGGTAAATATTCAAACCAGTGTAAATATTACCTACTTGTATCCGTGACAGGAGACATCATGATGTGGCTCCCTACCTTCACACCGCCGGATGGGGAACTTCCAGGAGTTGCCTCAATTTGCTTCATCCTTCCACATCCGAATGGGAGGACTTATGCAACCCGACCCAGGAGCTGCCTCAACCATGTGTGCATGATTTTGCACTTCTGCTCCTGGGAGGTAGAGGAGCTCGGGTACGGGGTTGGCGCATCTTCGAGGAATGCCGTTCTGGGCTGTGGCCTAAAAATTCTTCAGACTGAGAATCAGGGGAAAGGAAACGGGAGATATAGGCGGTGATGTCGGGAGAAATAGAACAAATGAATGAATGATATGCATTGTTCTCACTTAACTGTTTGTTAGGTGAGAACAATGAAACTCAACAAGATGACTTTGAAGCGGTACGACTTAGGTGGGGAAGAGATGGAGAGGGAGAGAATGCAGGGGTTACTTGAAGTTAGAGAAATCAATATTGTTGTAAGCTGCTCCATCAAAATATGAGATGCTGTTCGTCTAATTTGTGTTTGGCCTCACACAGACAATGGAGGAGGCTGAGGACACAAGGGTCAGTGTGGGAATGGGAAGGGGAACTAAAGTGTGTAGCAACCGGGAGATCAGGTAGGTCCAGGCAGACTGAGCGAAGGTGTTCGGCGAAACGATCGCCGAGCTTGCGCTTGGACTCGCCGATTGTGTTTGTCTTCATTTTCAACCAGCATCTGCAGTTCCTTCCTACACATTGAGACAAATTCTACTTGACTTCCACCCCCCATGGAGAACACTCAAGAGTTGGCACCGACAAAGGTGAATTCAGATAAAGGCTGTGATCCAGAAACATGAAAATTATAATAAAAAACCTAAAAAGCATGAAAATTCAAATAGTTAACTCAGATGCACTTTCTGCTTCAACCACATGGGTTTACTGTTATTCTGTGCAATTTTACTACGTAATTTTGATGTAAGACTTTTTTGTATGTTGATATTAGACCTTTCCCTAGATGCCATCCATTGGCCATGCTTAATATAAAGTTTAGTTTAGTTTATACAGGAGTTACAGCACGGGAACAGGCCTTTCGGCCCACCGAGCCCGCAGCGACCAGCGTTCCCCGCACATTAACACTATCCTACACACACCAGGGACAATTTTACATTCATATCAAACCAATTAACCTACAAACCTGCACATCTTTAGAGTGTGGGAGTAAACCAGAGAGTTATGAATTTGTGGAATTCTCTACCACAGAAGGCAGTAGAGGCAAATTCACTGGATGAATTTAAAAGGGAGTTCGATAGAGCTCTAGGGGCTAGCAGAATTAAGGGATACGGGGAGAAGGCAGGCACGGGTTACTGATTGTGGATGATCAGCCATGATCACAATGAATGGCTGTGCAGGTTCGAAGGGCCAATGGCTTCTTCCTGCACCAATTTTCTATGTTTCTATGTTTCGATGAAACCAAAGATCTCGGAGAAAACCCACGCGGTCACGGGGAGAACGCACAAACTCCGT
Organism: Leucoraja erinaceus; assembly: GCF_028641065.1. Lineage (NCBI taxonomy): Eukaryota > Metazoa > Chordata > Chondrichthyes > Rajiformes > Rajidae > Leucoraja > Leucoraja erinaceus. Next base: position 65,661 of record NW_026576763.1, on the reverse strand, counting down.
ACAGGCAGCACCCATAATCAGGATCGAACCCGGGTCTCTGGCGCTGCCAGGCAGCAACTCTACCGCTGCCGTGCCGTCCACATTGGCTATGCTTAATATAAAGTTGGAGGCATCTATAACGAAGTGTGACAACACAGCATCATCGATTGTTTCTAAAGTCTGCTGCTAGCGTTAGTGTAACACGCAGAAAGCAAAACAAATTGCTTATGTTGGACATCTTAAGTAAAAGCAGTAAATGCTGGAAATACTCAGCAAGCTGAGCAGCAATTGTGGAGAGAGAAACAAAGATGAATATCTCCTGTTGATAAGTTTTCATTAGAACGACCCGTTCAGATGAAAGGCAGTCAGCTTGAAACATTAATTCCAATTTTCTCTCTGCAAATGCTGCTGCGCATATTATTTCCATCAATTCTGCACTAATTCTGTGGCAGCAGAGGAGCAACAGAGAGGGCTGCACGTCAGAAGGTGAGGACAGGTGTCAATTTTTTAACTCCCCTCTCAGCTTCCACACTTTGTCAACTTGGGCCGACTTCATTTGTCCTCAAATGCAAACACAATGTTAGGAGATGGCCTGATATATTGGGTTACTCGTTTATGTTTATGCCTTGGGGGCTTAGATTTGAATCGAGTTCCAGGAGGTCATTTGTTAAGAGTTCAAAGTGAAATACGTTTTGGCAGAGCTATGTGACAGTTCCAAGTCGAAATAAGTTCACAGTGAAAATTGCTAGTCCCATTGAGGGAGCATTCATAATGTTTTATACTGAAAAGTGATGGAGATGGAGACCTCCACAAGAGACTAAGATTGAAGTGAAAGTGACGTTGACTGTAGTTTGCCCTGGAAGCAACCAGCCTTCTTATTTAGCTTCACACGCCTTTACACTTAATTTAGAACATAGAACAGGACAGCACAAGAACAGGCCCTTCAGCCCACCATGTCTGTGCCAATGATATTCCTTATCTTGACTAAGTTACAAAAACTTGACTATGTTACAAAAACTTTTGCTAATTAACAAATAATCCCCACATTCTCCCTCTTGCTGAATTCCTTGCAACTTCAACAAAAAAAATGTGCCTATTACTCCATTACTCTGCCTGGGTCTGAAGAAGAGTCCCAACCCAAAATATCACCTCTCCATTCACTCTTCAGATGCTGCCTGACATGTTCACAACTTATAGGAGTAGAATTTGGTCATTCGGCCCATCGCTTCTACTCCGCCATTCAATCATGGCTGATCTCTGCCTCCTAATCCCATTTCATAGAAACATAGAAACATAGAAAATAGGTGCAGGAGTAGGCCATTCGGCCCTTCGAGCCAGCACTGCCATTCAATATGATCATGGCTGATCATCCAACTCAGTATCCCGTACCTGCCTTCTCTCCATACCCCCTGATCCCTTTAGCAACAAGGGCCACATCTAACACCCTCTTAAATATAGCCAATGAACTGGCCTCAACTACCTTCTGTGGCAGAGAATTCCACAGATTCACCACTCTTTGTGTAAAAAATGTTTTTCTCAACTCGGTCCTAAAAGCCTCCCCCTTATCCTTAAACTGTGACCTCTTGTTCTGGACTTCCCCAACATCGGGAACAATCTTCCTGCATCTAGACTGTCCAACCCCTTAAGAATTTTGTAAGTGTCTATAAGATCCCCCCTCAATCTTCTAAATTCTTCCCTCGACACACATTGTAATCAAGAAACTGTCTATCTCTGCCTTAAAAATATCCGCTGACTTGGCCTCCACAGCCCTCTGTGGCAATGAGTTCCACAGATTAACTACCCTCTGACTAAAGAAGTTCCTCCTCACCTCCTTTCTAAAAGAGCGCCCTTTAGTTCTGAGGCTATGACTATTGGTCTTAGACTTTCCCACCAGTGGAAACATCCTTTCCACGTCCACTATGCCTTTTATTATTCTGTAATTTTCAATTTCGAGTTTCCCCCTCAACCTTCTAAACTCCACTGAGTAGAGGCCCAGTGCTTATCAAACGCTCATCATATGCTAACCCACTCATTCCTGGAATCATTCTTCTAAACCTCCTCTGGACCCTCTCCAGTGCCAACACATCCTTCCTCAGACATGGGGCCCAAAATCTGCTCACAATGCTCCAGACCCACTAGGTTCCTCCAGCACTTTGTCTTTTTGCTCAGGATTCCAGCTTCTGCAGTCTCTTGTGTCTCCATCATACTGCATTGACGTCAGAGCTCTGTGAAACAGCCTTGCCCGATTGCCATTCAAGCATTTTCTTTTTAAAACAGCCACTGATTTTGGAATCATGTGATGCAGCGGTACCGTAAAAATTGCTGATTTCAGTTCATGACGCGGATAGATCTACATCTCCGAATACAGATTTGAAAAATTCTCTTTTAAGGGGCCTTCTCTTCTATTGCTTCTTTCCACTTTCTCTCTTCCTTTTTTATTTTTTATATACACACTTCACGTTTTTCTACTCTCTACCATCTATTTTTCCACTTTTTCCTCTTTCTATTGTTTTCTTTTTCTTGTCCTGCTTACTTCCTTCTTATAACATAAAACTAGAGGTTGTACATAGAATGGATTACGGTATTACATAGTTGGCACCTAAAATTAGGTTCCAATGTACTGTTTTGTGCTGTATTAACTTCTAATTAAATAAACAAAACAAAAAAAAAACAGCCACTGACTGGCAGTGTCAGTTTATCAAACCTTTCGATGGTTATATTGGCTTAAATGAGTCACCCATTCCGAGAGGCACGTTACCATCCACGTTACAGTAGGGTCTTTGAACTGTAGGCTGCATATTCATTGACACTCATATTTGCATTCTTGTACATCATTTGTTTGGCAGTTTCTTCATTTACTTTGGTTTAGATTAGTTTAGGTGTACAGAATGGAAACAGGCCCTTTGGTCCACTGGGTCCATCCCAATCAACGACCACCCGTACACCAGTTCTGTCCTACATACTCAAGACAATTTACAGAAGCCAATTAACCTACAAACCAGCACGTCTTTGGAATGTAGGAGGAAACCGAAGCACCTGGAAAAAGCCCACATGGTCATGGTGAGAACATGCAAGTTCCATAGACACAGCACCGCTGGTTAGAATCGAACCCAGGTCTCGGGCGCCATAAGGTAGCAATGTTACAAAATTTTGAGATTTTAAAAATCAAGTCTGCAATTTATCCCATCAGATAAAACATAAAAAGAAGTTTAATTTGACACCTAATTCACGTTCATATCTTCAGTATTAAAAAGGTTATGGCCATTTTCATACTTGGAAATTAGCATCTTGTTCCCTATTGCTTTTCCATTGACTTAACTCAAAAGCTGTGATCAAGGACAGTCAAAAGCCCATAACTTTCTTAAAAATTAAGAGAACTGAATGACATTTTCAGTTATTATAGATTACAGCATTCTGAAACAAATGTGAAACAATCTTACTTGGCTGACCTAAAATTAAAGCATATAATTAGTTAGTTAATTGTAGCTAATTACAAAATTTAATTACCAGCTCTAAACATCTATCCATTTCTTAAGAAAAGGCTAACATTTTTAAATAGACTAAGTGTCCAAATAACATTCACACAAGAATTCACAATATAACATGATTTTAAAATCTCATTGTCATGAATTTAGAGGCCAAATGGAAGGAATTTAGTTTTTAATTCCCGTAAATTAATGGCCATTTAAATAATCTTGCGAGTGAGATTTTGTGGAAAGCAATCGATTGGAACGTTGCATTTGCGGTGAATTTAAACCCCATATCGGCAGGAAAAATACTGCTGGTTCGTATGGGGCCTAAATTACATTTTTGCAACGTGAAATTTTGATTAAAGGCATCCTAAGAAGCACGTTTATATGTAAAAATAAACAGCTTACCTTGCTTTGTCCCGTACATGAGATCCGTCCCGTTGTGGGCTTTGACGGCTTTAGAAGACGATTTTAACTTTACTCTTGCTATTAAATTATCCAGCGCTATTTTTAATAAACTTGATTAAACGGCAGTCGGAGCAATTTTTCTTCAGCAACTAAACAGCCTGACAAAGATCGATTTCAACAGGCTGGAGAAAACGGCATTTTAAACCCGCCCCCCTCTCAAAGGCGCCAAAGTCGCGCACACGGCCAGTGACAGAACTGCAGCGCCGCTGAAGGTAAGATTTGTAACATACCCACATAAGGTGGCAAATCTACCGCTGCACCACCGTGCCATCCTGAATATGACTGAATATACCTTTGGAAGGATTCGCAGGCAGATTTCAAGATTTTTGTACTTTGTAGAACAAGCAAAAACTAGTTAAAACAATTTATGTTTCCAAATGAATGAGACATATATTTTGCAGCGTGTGTTGGAAAGGAATAAGAATCCATAGTCACAGTCTGGTCTTGATTTATTCATCAATGGTGTGTGCTCCCTTGTTAAATCCTAGACTGGTGATAAACACCTTCACAGGCCGTGGCAGACCTGCAAGTATCACAGGTTTTATTCTTCACTGAGAAATCTCAATAAGTTAACTGAGGCATGGCATTGACTGCCAAGTGATGTTTGCTAATCATTGGTTCTGTGCCACATCCCAATAAGATTTCAGAATAGCCCATTCTAGTAAAATACTCATGAGGAAGTATTCGCATTTTAAGGGCCTGTCCCACTTACGCACATTTTTTGGCGACTGCCGGCACTTGTCATAGGTCGTCGAAATTTTTCAACATGTTGAAAATTCGGCGCCGACTAGTAAGACGATACGACTCTTTGGAGACCTCTCACGACCATACAGGCTGTATGGTGTATGGTGACCATACAGGTTATATGGTGTATGGTGACCATACAGGCTGTATGGTGTATGGTGACCATACAGGCTGTATGGTCGTGAGCGGTCTCCAATGGTCGTGAGAGGTCACCCGCAACATGTCGCCAGGGGTCGCCTGTATGGTCGTGAGAGGTCTCCTGTTGTCTCCAAAGAGTCATACCGTCTTTCTAGTCGCTGCTGAATTTTCAACGTCGAAAATTTCGGCGACCTATGACGGATGCCGGCAGTCGCCGAAAAAGTCGCGTAAGTGGGACAGGCCTTTTACAACATGTAACACCTTTCGTCTACTCAAAAGATGTCTCAAATTGCCCTGCACACAATCCATTTATTTAAAGTAAAACTATGTTTTGAGTGAGGGGAGGTCTTACAAAATGTCTGACGAAGACAGAGTCTGAAGAAGGGTCTTGACCCAAAACGTCACCCATTCCGTCTAAGTCAGAGATGCTGCTTGTCCCGCTGAGTTACTCCAGCATTTTATGTTTATCATCGGTGTAAACCAGGGTCGGCAGTTTCTTCCTACACACTCCTAATCTAACCCATTCTACTCTCCCAACGCTCCCATCAACTCTCCCCCAAACCCGATCACTCACCTACACTCTGTAGACTGTTTACGCTGACCAATTAACCTGCCATACCGCATTTTGTGCGGCACAGCGGTGCAACGGTAGAGTTGCTGTGTTACAACGTTTGCAGCGCCGGAGATCCCGGGTTCGATCCTGACTACAGGTGCTGTCCGTACGGAGTTTGTACGTTCTCCCCGTGACCTGCGTGGGTTTTCTCAGAGATCTTCGGTTTCCTCCCACACTCCAAAGACGTACAGGTACGTAGGTTAATTGGCTTGGCGTAAATGTAAAAATTGTCCCTAGTGGGCATAGGGTAGTGTTAATGTGCGGGGATCACTGGTCGGCGCGGACCCGGTGGGCCAAAAGGGCCTGCTTCCGCACAGTATCTCTAAACTAAATATCATTTGTATGTGGGAGAAACCTCGGTGGATGAAATCCAAGTGTTTCGCAGGGAGGACATGCAAACTCCACACAGACAGTGGGGATTGAAACCCAGATCTCCAGAGCTACAAGACAGCCCATTTCACTCAGATGGCGTCCTGGAATAGTAGACAAAATTGCTGGAGAAACTCAGCCGGCGAGGCAGCATCTATGGAGCGAAGGAAATAGGCAACGTTTCTGGGTCGAAACCCTTCTTCAGATTCACGTCGCCTATTTCCTTCGCTCCATAGATGCTGCCTCGCCTGCTGAGTTTCTCCAGCAATTTTGTCTACCTTCGATTTTCCAGCATCTGCAGTTCCTTCTTAAACATGGTGTCATGAATAATTGGCTTCCGAAGAGCAGGACGACCGAGGTAGCTGGGGGACTTTGTCCCCGCACGAAACGAGCACTGAATACATCTGTAGCTTACATTATAAGCTGCTTCCTTCCATGCAATTTCAGTCCAGCCCTTGATTCACATGTCATGGGGCTAATCCTCAGAACTGTTTGGAAGCTGTCAGATTTTCAGGGAATGTGCCAACTTTCAAGAGTCTGTTGGGCAGCTTTTGTTGCTTTTCTGGGTCGGCATGTGTGTATCAGCAGGAGACAGGTCTCAGACTAGTGCAGCACAATTAGTCTTCTCAGTAATTGATGCTGGAATCTAAATCATGCAGCAATAATTAGGCAGCAAGCGTTTCGAGCAAGATAAAATTACATGAGTTACAAAGGACTGATTCTGCAAAGTTTCGCTGCTGGCTTGGAAGAAGAACACCAATTATATTATGGAGCAATAAAGGAACAGCAACCTCCTTCTTAAATCACACCTTTCAACACAATTCTATGCAGTGAGTAGGAAGGAACTGCAGGTGCTGATTTACACCGAAGATAGACACAAAGTGCTGGAGTCACTCAGCGGGACAGGCAGCATCTCTGGATAGGAGGAATGGTTGACATTTTGGGTCGAGACCCTTCATCAGACTGAGAGTCGTGGGGAGATATAGATTGTGATGTAGAGAGATATATAACAAATGAATGAAAGGTATGCAGACTGAAGAAGGGTCTCGAACTGAAAAGTTCAAGACCCTTCCTTTTATCCAGAGGTGCTACCTGTCCAGCTGAGTTACTCTAGCATTTTGTGTCTATCTTCTATGTAGTGAGAGCCCTCAAAGGAATGTATTCAAACAGAACGTGGGACCAGGGCATCCAGAGAGGGATGACCAGTGGATAGTTGGTGAAAACAATAGCTTGAGGTGTGCATGAAGGGCCGATAGGTGTAGAGTGAGGAAAATGTCCAAGAATAGCACACAGTGATTAGGCCTCAGGCCACTGAAGGTGTGGCTACCAAATGATGGAACAATTAAAGACAAGGGTCGGCACGGTGGCGCAGCGGTAGAGTTGCTGCCTTACAGCGCTTGCAGCGCCAGAGACCTGGGTTCAATCCCGACCACAGTTGCTGTCTGTACGGAGTTTGTACGTTCTTCCCGTGACCTCCATGGGTTTTCTCCGAGATCTTCGGTTTCCTCCCACACTCCAAAGACGCACAGGTTTGTAAGTTAAAATTGACTTGGGATTAGGCTGGTGAATTGCCCCTAATGTGTGGAGGATAGTGTTAATGTGCGGGGATCGCTGGTCGGCACAGACTTGGTGGGCTGAAGGGCCTGTATCGCTAAACCAAACAAAAAAAGATCCCAATTGTATGGGAGAAGACAAAATTAAAAGATAATTTAATTCAGAATAACGAAGTCAAAGTAGCCTTTATTGTCATTCAGACCTTGCGGTCTGAACGAAATTTTGTTGCCTTGCATATAGTATAGTAACAAATGACAAAAACACACAATGAACACAAATTAAAATCCGCCACAGTGAGTTCACCAGGCACCTCCTCACTGTGATGGAAGGCAAAAGTCTTAAGTCTTTGTCTCTTCCCTTCTTATTCTCCCTCTGCGCCGAGGTGATCCAGGCTTCGGATGTTGTGACCCCGCCGGGTATTGGAAAGTAATGTCAGTCCCACGGCTGAATCCGAGCCCCCAGCCAAGTCTTTATTCTCACCCTGTTCAGTCCTCCCAATAGCAGAATGCTCCCGACGGGGTCATGGGCTGGTGCCATACCCCGGCAGCAGGCAGGGCTCACCCGCCCCGAGACAGGGAAGCCAGCGAGCCCATCACCTGCTCGTCCCCGAGAAGTGGAGGACCGGAGAATGGGAGAAGCGTCACTCCCAGATGGTCCTCCGATGGCCTTCATCCATCTCCGACGGCACCTCCTCGCTCTCCGTTATTTCCTTATCACAGGGGCGGAAAACAGCGGGGGGGGGGGGGGGGGGGGGGGGCAGAGGGGACACGTCCCCCCCATGTTGTGAGAGGTGGGGGACATCCCCCCCAAGTTTTTGTGATCCGTATTTTAAAATCTCCGCTTTCCACGAGACAGTGGGGGTGGGACTGATGATTGAGGGCGCGATGATTGGAGGAGGGAGGTGTGGGGGGGGTGGGGATGGGACTGAGGATAGAGTGTGGTGATTGGAGGAGGGAGATGTGGCACAGACCTGCGCTTCATCGGAGAGGCAGGATCGATCCCAGCCGGGTCTCCGGCGCTGGCCCTAATGTCCCCCCGCGGGTGGCCAGAGAGGTCGGGAGTCAGATGGGAGCTGTGCCCCCAGGCCCACAGCCAGCTCAGAGAAGCGGCGCTAAACCCAGCTCAACTCTGCCTGTCTCGCCAGGTTAACCTGCCTGGGCTTGCGGGAAATATGGCCAGCGCGGAGAAGTAGTGCTGAACTCCCATCAGTCAAGACAGGGCTGAAGTTAACCCGGTGAGACAGGCAGATTTGAGCTACATTTAGCACTGGATTGAGCCTCCGAAGCCTCGCGCGCGTGTGTGTGAGTGTGCGCCAAAAAATTGTGTCCCCCCCGTCCCCTCCATGTTTTGATAGCGAGTTCCGCTCTTGCCTTATCATGTGTCTGTATTCTGTAAGTGGCTCGATTGTAATCATGTATTGTCTTCCCGCTGAATATAGACACAAAATGCTGGAGTAACTCAGCGGGACAGGCAGCATCTCTGGAGAGAAGAAATGGGTGACGTTTCGGATCGAGACCCTTCTTCAGACCGGTTTCCATTGACTGGTTAGCACACAGGAAAAGCTTTTCACTGCACCTTGGTGCACGGGACAATAAACTAAACTGAAACTGAAACCCTGTCCATAAATAGAATTTCACTGTAATGAGGAACCATTGAATCATTAGTATAGTTGATGGATTTTTTTCTTTTTTCTTTTCTATCACGGGTTATTGGACGGACAATGTGATGAACAAGGGAGTTAAAAGGGGCAAAGAGGGGTTTAATGAACTGGAGCTCAGTGCCGTCAGCATGCATGTGGAAACAAACCTGCTGTTTCCAGAGAAAATGTTTTGAAAAGCTGCAGATGCTGGAAGTAAAAGCAGAACATTTGAGTATTTGAACAGAACAGAAGGATTTGAGTATAGGAGCAGGGAGGTTCTACTGCAGTTTTACAGGGTCTTGGTGAGACCACACCTGGAGTATTGCGTACAGTTTTGGTCTCCAAATCTGAGGAAGGACATTATTGCCATAGAGGGAGTGCAGAGAAGGTTCACCAGACTGATTCCTGGGATGTCAGGACTGTCTTATGAAGAAAGACTGGATAGACTTGGTTTATACTCTCTAGAATTTAGGAGATTGAGAGGGGATCTTATAGAAACTCTTAAGGGGTTGGACAGGCTAGATGCAGGAAGATTGTTCCCGATGTTGGGGAAGTCCAGGACAAGGGGTCACAGCTTAAGGATAAGGGGGAAATCCTTTAAAACCGAGATGAGGAGAACTTTTTTTCACACAGAGAGTGGTGAATCTCTGGAATTCTCTGCCACAGAGGGTAGTTGAGGCCAGTTCATTAGCTATATTTATGAGGGAGTTAGATGTGGCCCTTGTGGCCAAGGGGATCAGAGGGTATAGAAAGAAGGCAGGTACGGGATACTGAGTTGGATGATCAGCCATGATCGTATTGAATGGCGGTGCAGGCTCGAAGGGCCGAATGGCCTACTCCTGCACCTAATTTCTATGTTTCTAACATGCTGGAAATGCTCAGCCACCTTTAAGACTCTTCATCTGAAAAGAGACCAGAAATGGTGGAATGCGCAACAAAAAGAGAGAAGATTAAGAGGATCTCAGTTTAGTAGTTTAGTGTATTGTCATGTGTACCGAGAAACAGTGAAAAGCTTTTGTTGCATTCTAGGCAGTCAGAGGAAAGACAATACATGCTTACAATCGAGCCATTTACAGCGTATAGACTCATAATCTCAGCAGATCAGGCAGGATCTGTGGAGGGAAATGGGCGATCAACATTTTAGGTGGAGATCCTTCGTCTAGATTGAAAGTGGCCAGAAGTAGCCAGGGTGAAGAGTTTAGGTGAGGGGCAGGTTATGGTCTGGCGGGCGATTAATAGATACAGGTGAAGCGAGGTTGATAGAACAATAAATTGACAGACATTTGGAGTATTGTGAGCAACTTTGGCCCCCATATCTGGAGAGGGTCCAGAAGAGGTTCACGAGAATAATCCCAGGAATGAGTGAGTTAACATATTATGAGCGTTCGAGATGCCGGGCCTGTACTCGCTGGAGTTTAGAAGGGTGAGGGAGGACCTTGTTGAGACTTACCGAATAGTGAAAGGCTTGGATAGAGTCCCTGATATCTACCTCTATGAGGACCCTCGAACTATCCTTGATCAGACTTTGCCGGCTTTACCTTGCACTAAACGTTATTCGCTTATCATATATCTATACACTGGTTTGATCATAATCATGTATTGTATTTCTGCTGACTGGTTAGCATGCAATGCAATACAATACAATTTATTTGGTGTCATTTGATCCCAGAGGTTCAAACCAAATTTTGGCTTCTGCAGTGATACAAACAAGAAGAAGAACCAAGACACAACACAATTTACACAAACATCCATCACAGTGAATCTCCTCCTCACTGTGATGGAAGGCAAAGTCTTGTCTCTCCCCTGCACTCCTCGTTCTCCTCCCGATGTCAGTCAAAGCCCCCGGCGGGCGATGGTAAACAAGTCCCGCGGCCATTAAAGCCGCGCTGGGTGGTGCAAGGCCGTGCTCCGGCTCTTGGTGTTGGAGCCCCCGGCGTGCGCTAACAAGTCCCATGGCCATTTAAAGCCGCACCGGGCGTTGATGTAAGGCCCCGCTCCAGGTCATCCTCAACCCCGCAACTCAGGCGGGAGAAGTCGCCGTTGCGGAAGCCCCGAAAAGCGGTCTCCCAGCAGGGACCCGCGGGCTCCCAGTGTCACCGTCCACCGGGCCGGTGGTTGGAGCCTCCGAATCTCCTGGGTCGGGCCGCAGCAGCTTGCCACCACTGCTCCTCCCGCTCTGAACTCGGCCAGCTCCGCGATGGTGGGTAAGTCCGCAGCTCTGCGACTGGAGCCCCCGGTCATTCTGGTTGGAGGCCGCTCCACGGTGCTCGGCCCCAACGACAACGGAGACCCAACAGAGAAAACATACCCCGTTTAAAAATAAAAACTACATACAACGAGACAAAAAATAAGAAAATGACAGACGGACTGCAGAGGCCGCTGTGACATGAGTCGCGCAGCCCAACCAAGATAAAGAAGCTGTGCAACAATAAACTAAACTGAAACTAAAGAGTGGATGTGGAGAGGATGTTTCCACTTGTGGGAGAGTCTTGGACAAGAGGTCATAGCCTCAGAATAAAAGGACGTTCCTTCGGGACGGAGATGAGGAGGAATTTCTTTTGTTATAGGGTGGTGAATCTGTGGAATTCTTTGCCACAGAAGCTGTGAAATTGGGAAAGGGGGAGATGCAGCGAGACCTGGGTGTCATGGTACACCAGTCATTGAAGGTAGGCATGCAGGTGCAGCAGGCAGTAAAGAAAGTGAATGATATGTTGGCTTTCATAGCAAGAGGATTTGAGTATAGGAGCATGGAGGTTCTACTGCAGTTGTATAGGGTCTTGGTGAGACCACACCTGGAGTATTGCGTGCAGTTTTGGTCTCCAAATCTGAGGAAGGACATTATTGCCATAGAGGGAGTGTAGAGAAGGTTCACCAGACTGATTCCTGGGATGTCAGGACTGTCTTATGAAGAAAGATTGGATAGACTTGGTTTATACTCTCTAGAATTTAGGAGATTGAGAGGGGATCTTATAGAAACTTACAACATTCTTAAGGGGTTGGACAGGCTAGATGCAGGAAGATTGTTCCCGATGTTGGGGAAGTCCAGGACAAGGGGTCACAGCTTAAGGATAAGGGGAAAATCCTTTAAAACCGAGATGAGGAGAACTTTTTTCACACAGAGAGTGGTGAATCTCTGGAACTCTCTGCCACAGAGGGTAGTTGAGGCCAGTTCATTGGCTATATTTAAGAGGGAGTTAGATGTGGCCCTTGTGGCCGGGGGGATCAGAGGGTATGGAGAGAAGGCAGGTACGGGATACTGAGTTGGATGATCAGCCATGATCGTATTGAATGGCGGTGCAGGCTCGAAGGGCCGAATGGCCTACTCCTGCACCTAATTTCTATGTTTCTAAGTCCAAGTCAATGGATATTTTTAAGAGATAGATAGATTCTTAGTTAGTACAGGACCGGATGTCTGAGGTTATGGGGAGAAGGCAGGAGAATGGGGTTGAGAGGGAAAGATAGATCAGCCATGATTGAATGACAGAGTAGACATGATGGGCTGAATGGTCAAATTCTGCTCCTATAACTGATGAACTCATGATAATAGCTAGGTGGGGGAGGGAACGGTGAATGGATGCCATTCAAAGGTATCAACAAATTCCAGCCGATTTCAGAACCTTTTCCAACTCACACAGGAAAAATTAAATTAAATCGGCAAATCTCTCTGACACTGCTCTCCAGGACAAGCAGTATCTCCGGAGAGAAGGAGTGGGTGATGTTTTGGGTCGAGACACTGCGCCTAACAGCATTTTCTTATTAAACCCAACACGTTTTTCTGCTTTATGTTCCTCTAATTTCGCTTTGTGGACACCTTGTAGAAATAGTAACTCCTCACCACAGGAAGAGACCACTTAGAGACCACTTCCCTCTCCTCTCTTGGAACGAGGGTTAATGTGAAGATAGACACAAAAAGCTGGAGTAACTCAGCAGCATCTCTGGAGAAACGGAATGGGTGACGTTTCTGGTCTGAGGAAGGGTCCCGACACGAAACATCACACATTCCTTCTCCCCATAGATTTTTTTTTTTACATTTCGAAATAGACTTTATTCAAGTAATAAATATATACAATACAGGAACCGTGCAAAAAAAAAAAAAATGTGACATTATCGGAGGTTATACAATCATTCAATACTGTTACACAAATTACACAAATGTATCCCCCACCCATGCCACTCATGTGGCCCAC
>NW_026576763.1:2500-47500 GCF_028641065.1 Leucoraja erinaceus | reverse complement strand
GCACCAAGCCAATTAACCTGTACGTCTTTGGAGCGTGGGAGGAAACCGAAGCACTTGGAGAAAACTCACGCAGGTCACGGGGAGAACATACAAACACCGTACAGACAGCACTCCTGGTCAGGATCGAACTCGGGTCTCCGGCGTTGCAAGCGCTGTAAGGTAGCAAATCTACCGCTGCCCCACCGTGGCTTGAATGGTCAGCCAATCTTTCCTTGCCCATCCATGACTCTTGAACCTAGTCCTAATCCAAAACAGCGAAGGTGTCTTTAAATGTGCAGCTGACCATTATACGATCCTTCATCCAGTATTTCCAGAATGCAGAAAAGGATCCCTTTGAATGTAAGATGGTAGATGAACATCATCTGACTGTCCTGACCCTAGAAACATAGAAACAACACAGAAGCATAGAAACATAGAAAATAGGTGCAAGAGTAGACCATTCTGGCCCTTCGAGCCTGCACCGCCATTCAATATGATCACGGCTGATCATCCAAAATCAGTACCCCGTTCCTGCTTTCTGTCCATATCCCTTGATTCTGTTTGTTCAAATAGCCTGGGGGAAAGCAAGAAACAATGAAGGGAACGCTGAGATAAATATTACACAGGGTGTGCGTGTTTGTGTGTGGAAGCAGGGGGTAGGGGTAGGGGTGGGTGCTTCGGGGAGTTAGCCTTACCTTTAATGTTTAAACACAACTAAAATATCTTAATTAATCTGGTACCTGTTCTTATCCATGTAAACCAGGGGTGGGCAACCTTGTTCTGTATAGGGGCCAGGACGCATATCTCCCTGTGAGCGGATGACGGGCCACATCTATCACGTGTACACATGGATCTCACCTCCATCCCGCCCGGATGACACGCAACAAATCACGTGTTCACATCGATCCCGCCCGTTCGAGGACGCCACCCGTAGCACTGGCCCCTAGTTACGGGCGCTCACGAACATGGCGCACCTACGGCCCATTGCCTTGGATCTGTCCTGAAGGTGGTGGCTCCAATACTCATACTCACCCGTCCCCGGCCTATTGACAACCCCGATCCCCACAGTGAAGCTCAGACACAGAAGGTGCGAGGCTCTGCCAGCGACTATGCGCAGGACGCGGTACAGCCAGAGCTCGGCCGCACTCGTCAACGCTCAGCAGCTCTGCCATTATGGACATCAGCGCAGGCCTCCTTGCGTCACCACGCCTGGGCGCCGCGGCCTCGGGCCCTGGGAGGTACCGGAGATAACGGAAGTCTGCGGGCTGGAGGATTACGGGGAAAAAATACGCCTGTGGGCCGGATGATTTCGGGTTACGGGCCTGATCCGCCCCGAGCGGCGTAGGTTGCCGACCCCTGACGTAAACGATGGCCCTTTGGAAAATAGGGTCCGAGGGCAATGGGATATTAGGTTGCCAATGGCATAAATATTGTCCCCAGTATATCGATGTTTACAAAGGTGTTGTGTGCAAAACCACAAAGATATTTTGTGCTATTCTTTTAAAACCAAGTGAAGCTCTACCCACATTACAGCAATGAAGTCTCAGCCTTTTGACATGAGTATTGGCAACATCTTTTTTAGAGATGTGCCGGTGTCATGCATCATTTCCTCTGTTATGACTTATTTATCTGCACTAATCTCACAGAATAACATTTGAAAGCTCCTGGCTGTGTCAAATAATGTACCCACTTGTTCAGCTGAATAGATCATGTTATGAACGTTTCTTTTGTGTTTCCCAGTTATTCAGGAGAGGATTTGTTTTGTCTTGTATTGGCACAACTATGCTTTGAGTTAAACAATCGGTAATCACAGCTCCAGGACAGTGGAATCCATGCATAGATGCCTCTATTATTAGCCCCAGCTTCTCTTTCTAAAGGTTAATGCACTTCAATCATTTCCTATTGATTTTTTTTCAAACATTGCTATGCCTAAGTCTGAGCACTTTCTTCTGAAAAACCCACATGTTTTTCTACCTTATGTTCATCTAATTTTGCTTTGTGGCCACCCTTGTGCAAATAGTTACTCCTTGCCACGGGAAGAGACCACTTAGTGCGGTCACTCCCCTCTCCTCTCTTGGAACAAGGGTCAATGTGAAGATAGACACAAAAAGCAGGAGTAACTCAGCGGGACAGGAAGAGCCTCTGGGTAACACTTCTTCAGAAGGGTCTCAACCCGAAACGTCACCCATTCCTTCTCTCCAGAGATGCTGCCTATCCCTCTGAATTACTCCAGCTCTTTGTGTCTATTTTCAGTATAAACCAGCATAGAGTGGGGAAACTGGCCATTCAGCCCACATGTCCCAGCTACACTAGTCCCACCTACCCGCGTTTGGTCCATATCCCTCCAAACTTGTCCTATCCATGTCCCTGTCCAAATGTTTCTTAACATTTGCAGTTCCTTCCTACGCAAGGATTAATGTAAGCTGGACACTGAGGGCCACTACACCCTTCGGTGGAAAAGTCATCACAGTGATTCAACATGAAAAGTGGCTGATTTATGATCGCCATTGAAAACTCTGGTCATGTTTAAAAATCTCATTTCTAATCAGGACCGATGATCACGGAACCATTATGGGCCTGTCCCACTTACGCGACTTTTTCGGTGACTTGCCGGCACCCGTCATAGGTCATTACAGGTCGCTGAAAATTTTCAACATGTTGAAAATCCAGCGGCCACCAGAACAATGTACGACTCTTTGGGCGACAAATCACGAACATACATGCTTCACCCCGCGACATGTCACCAGAGTGTCTGTCGCCTGTACGGTCGTGAGTCGTCTCCTCAGTCGCCCAAAGAGTCGTAGTGTCTTTCCGGTCGCCGCTGGATTTTCAACATGTTGAACATTTTCGCCGACCTGCAACAACCTATGACGGGTGCCGGATGTCGCCGAAAAATTCACGTAAGCGTGACAGGCCCATTACTGCGATCATCTCTTTGCTCAAAAATCACAGGTGGATGAAACGTGAAGATAGTCTTGGCTTGCATTTCCTTCCATTTCCTTCCATTGCTATGCAGATGATACACAACTCTATCTCCTCCTGAAGCCTAACAACCGATCAAATCTACTTAACCTTATCCACTGCCTCGAGGATATAAAGTGTTAGATGTCCCTGAACTTCCTCCAACTAAACGAGAGTAAGTCTGAGGTCATCCTTATTTTTTGACTGTTCCTTCGGGGGGGGGGATGCGACCTTTCCTGCCGTATCTCCCGTCTCTGTGTCTGTCTGCGCTGAGGCCTATCGTGGAGCTGGCGACCTCCAACTGCGACCGACCTCGAGGCTGCGGAGGCAGAGCCAGGACTTACCAACACGAGGCTGGCTGACTTCGGGGCTGTGATTGCGGTGCGACCCAACTTCCGACCCGATTTTGGAGCCTCGGAGGCTCGGCCGCGGGCCGGTGGACGACATTATCGGGAGCTCGCAGGTCACAGGTTGGTGACCTGTTTTTCCGGAGCTCCCGCAACTACAGCTGCGTCCGCTGGACTGGAGGGCGGCAGCTACGACCGCCCCGGGCCGCGGAGTTTGAACCGACCCGTTTGCGGAGCACGGGTTCAGCCGCAGGACTTACTTACCATCACCCGGCGGTGTCACAACATCGCAGGCTTGGATTGCCTCAGCGCAGAGGGAGATCAAGGAGGGAAGAGACAATGACTTTGGGACTTTAAACTGTGTTGCGTGTTTGTTATTTATTTTACTTCGGAGTCACGTGAGGGACTCCATGAAAGAAGCCCGCTACAGCGCATGCGTGTCATATTGCATACGGGGTTCGTGGGGCTGCGGGAGGAAGGACGTTCCTCCGAAAACGGCAGGCTGAAAACCAGTACAGGTAAGAACAAATTTCCCTTACCTTTGTTGGTGCTTTTTTCCAGACGTGCCTGCTGTATTCTGAAGAGACTGGTGTGTTGCTGAACAGCAGGCAACCAGCTACTGATGTCAGTATAGAGCTGAAGGGCTGCCAACACAGAGTTTGCTGTTGTTTAATGACCAGCAGCAGGCAGCAATAAATGTCGGCACCAGCATCTCCCAGATGGGAGCGAGTGCCAAACTTCACCCTAAATGGGTAGAGGTGCCCGTGAGTACCAGGACCATGGGGAACGGTCCAGTGCCCGTAGGCATGGGGACGGGCTGTGGGATATACCGCGTGCGACTAGTGCCCGAGAGCACCAAGGTCGGCAGGAGTGGTCCCATATATTAAGCACCCGCGACGACTAGTGCCCGAGAGCATGTAAGTCGGCTGGAGCGGTTTGCTGGAGTAAATTTCTCCATAGTGGCAGGCTCCGGGATTGGAGGATAGCCACAGTGGGCAAATAATATAAGTCCCACAGCAGTTTCCCATATGGGCTGCATGAAATGTCGGACGCCTCTGAGGAGGGTATGGAAGGTCTGACGGGGTAAAGCCTGAGCAGGTGATGGAGCCACTGTCCCCTATTGAAGGGGGGGGAAACGACCTGCTGAACATGATGAGCAGTACTGCCAGCAGAACTCACGGAGAATGATTTCGAGAAGGATGGCTGTGAGTATTGAAGGACTGTGAGTCCACCCATTAACTTCAAGCTAATAGTTTGCTGAAGTGTTGGCAAGGTTTCTATACCCCGGGAATATCGTGGTGCTCTCAATGTAGCCATTGTTACAGGTGCATTTGCAGACGTGTTGGGAAGGCCGTAATACTCTGAAAGGTCTCATGGCGGGCATACAGCTTTGGCCCGCTTGTTTTTTAAAAAAGGTGTACAAAATTAGTGACCTTAAGGATGCCGTTAGCACTATTTTTGAAATGTGTAGTTGAAGGGCCATTCAGCCAGCTCTAGACCCTAGTTCGCTATACTATGTGAGCAAAGGGCTATAGACCCCATTATTTGGGGGGGGGGGGGGGGAGACCTGTCTAAACAGGTAAAGAATTGGCGTGGTGGCTTGACTTTGGGGCTAATTAAAGCATCCAAAGGTTTTCTGGGGAAGACATTAACCTTATGTGCATCCTAAGAGAGGTAGTGTGTTTTTGTAATTATACTACAAAGAATTGGGCAGAGGTACCCAGCAGCAGCGTCCTGTTTAGGGTTTGGCCGGGACGACCACTGTGGAGATGCAAAGTAACATTAACCTTTAGGCTCTCCCCAACCGCATATGAAACCAAGGAAAATAACTTGGTTACCACCAATAACCATGGAGGTAGGTGAATTTGGGGCTCCAGTATTAATAGGGAGCACGGAAGTTGGGGGGGATATTGCAACTTCATGTTGATGCTTGGTGTAATATATCTATGGACAGATATATCCTTAGCAGTTTTAAGGGATATCTGATAGAGTTCTACACGAACAAAACCCTCCAGTACATAACCGGATAGATATACATGCTGGTATGAAATAAACTAAACCTGAACACCAGGATTTGTCTCAAACATCTTTATTAGAAATAAGAAAGATGGGGGATGCCGTATTGTTATGGATTATCAATACTTCACAATGTTGTGCAATATATTCATTTTAAAAATGGATATGTTTAGCAGTGCTAAGATTTAGTGTGCAGCAGGCTAGTCTATGGGAAGTATTAATTTAAGATCCTTGCTATTCAATATCAAACTGGGGGAAAATTTTAAACCAGTGTTGGGACTGCTACAACACCAAAATCATAGAATTATGGTATAGTTGGATGATATCCTTATTGTGGGAATAATTTAGGAATTGGCATGTTAGGCAGTGGTTGCCACTAATCAATTGTTTGTGCAGCTGGGATGCATTGTCCATCCACTTAAGTCAAAATTGACACCATTAACACATTTAATATGTTAATGACTTACTAATATGGAAAGCCACAGAGGCAACCCGGCTGTGCTATTACAAACAGATGCCAGTGCAATTGGTGATGGTACAACTGATACCATCTCGAGCTATGGGGGAGATGGAATATATAAGAAGCTAACCTACATAACACTAAGGGTTAGAAATGTTAAGTGCATTTCATGGGCTAAAATTTTATTGCTCAGGAATGAAACTGCAGCATGGTAGATGGTAGATAGATAATACCTCGGTGATGGCATATATAAGTCATATGGGTGGAAAGATATCACCAGCTTGTGATGAATTGGCAAATTAAACTTGGGAATGGTGTGTCCAAAGGAATATTTGGTTATTGGCTACGTATCTACCAGGGATACTAATTCAGTGGCAGACACCAGGCCACGAAAAATTATTGGAAGTACTAAATGGGTGTTGGATAGATGGTATTTGCTAAAATCAGTAAAATAGGTAAGGCCGGATATTAGAATTGCATCCGGGGTTAAATCACCAGTTACCGAGGTATGTATCATTGATACCAGATCCTGAGGCAGAAGCTACAGATGCTGTTTCACTGCACTAGGGGAGGGTTTTTTCATTTATGTATTACCTCCTTGTCTATTTATAAATTTGGGGTACGAAGGGACATTCAACAGGAATCGGCATTGGGGATGTCTTAGTACCTGATTGGCTTACCCAACTATGGTTTTCCGGGGTACAGGACATGGTGCTGGAACTATGTATAACGGTAGACGTAGTCCTAAATTGCTGGTGCATCCAGTAACTGAGGGTAGCTATCCATGTCATAGAAAATATTGATTTAGTAGGTTGTAGACTCTAAAACACCGCTATGGGACATGGGGCTATCAAAAGAACTGTGGACATGATCACAGCAGCACGAAGAAGGTCTACTCTATAACAGTATTTAGGTCATATTAAAATGGACTAATTACTGCCATGATAACTTTCTGGACCACAGAAATAAGGATGTTCCGGGGGTGCTACAGTTGCTTACCAGCCTGCAATATGGAGGACTGTGTTTCAGCACTGTGAATAGTGCCGAAAGTGCATTGTCAAGTTATTAATGGCAAGAAACAGTAAGATAACTATATTTGGAATGTAAGTGTGGCTTTGATCTTGCTAAGGAATTGGTCGCCGGCTACAGCATTAAATCTGGATAACTAACTAGAAATGGTAATGCTGATAGCGCTAGTCACAGTGCATAAGCTCCAGTTATTGCTAAAAGTAAGACTGGATGGCTTCACTATTGCGGCACGAAGATTGGGGGTGTGATCCAGGACCGTATTATTAAACAAAATAGGCCAGGATTAGCGGGGCAGGTCATAGAATTGATGGCCTACCCGGAGGACAAATGCCTCTGTATAGTAAAGTACGGTTTTGTTATACAGTAAGGGAAAAAGGCTATCAGAGGCAAGGAATTGGTGTTTAATCAGCTATAAGATACTGTACCATAGAGTGTAACTCAGACCATTTCGCGGTGGCTGAAATATGGGATATGATAGGCGGGAGTGGACAATAACATATTTAATTCTCACCCCACCAGGGCTGCAGCTACATCTGCAGCAAAACGCCTTGATGTATCCATGGACCAAATCCTCAGGATTGCAGGATGGTTGTTGGAGAATACGTTTCAGAAATGTTAACAAACCAGTTAGCAGTATGGGAACGTTTTTTCGGGGAACAATTTTAAGTTCTGTATGATAATTTATCCCTGAAGAATACAGGGTTATGATTTGAATTAATTCGATATTATTTATCATTTCCATTAAATAATTGGTATGAATGCTTTGAATATAATTAACAATTTCTCTCTAACTACCAAGGCAGTTGTGAAGCATGGACTCGTTTCCACGGCATGAGGTCACAGAGCTTTGAAACCTTTCATGGAGTCCCTCACGTGACTCCGAAGTAAAATAGTAAGATTAAACGAGAACTTACCAGTTTGAAGTTTGATCTGTATTTTATGAGGAGGAACGTTGAGGGAATACATGCCCTCCGCTCTCACCCTCATAGGGTCATATCTTAAACTGGTATCTCTTTGATAATCTTGCTATTTTAGGTCAATATAGGGTATCTGTGACCTCACACCGCTGCTTTGAAGGATGACACGCATGCGCTGTAGCGGGCTTCTTTCATGTATTCCCTCAACGTTCCTCCTCATAAAATACAGATCAAACTTCAAACTGGTAAGTTCTCGTTTAATCTTACTATTCTATGTTATGACTGCAGGCTAAACCATTTCGTTGCACTGAAAAGTGCAATGACAATAAATTGAATCCAATCCAATCCAATCCTTCTCGGCCACTCGGACTCAATCAAAACTATAGCAGGCAGCCTTGGATGCCTTACCCCACTACTCAAACCTCACATCAAAAACCTTGGTGTGATATTTGACTCAGCATTGAAATTTGACAAACAAGTCAATGCCGTGGTAAAAGCTAGCTTCTTACAGCTTTGGACGATAGCTAAAATAAAACAATTCCTCCAGTTTGATGACCTCGAAAAGATCATCCACACATTCATCTCCTCCCGCCTAGATTACTGCAACTCCCTTTACACTGGCATCAGCCAATCTTCCCTGTCCTGCCTGCAACTGGTCCAAAACGCCGCAGCAAGACTCCTGACGGGCACCCGAAGAAGGGACCACATCACCCCGATCCTGGCCTCTCTCCACTAGCTTCCTATGCGGTTCTAAATAAATTTCAAGGTCCTTCTTTATGTTTACAAAGCCCTTAACGGGCTTGCCCCCATCTACATCAAAAGTGCTTACCCACCATACCACCTCAAGGTTCCCGAGATCGGCCGACTTGGGGTTACTGAACATCCCGCGGTCTAGGCATAAGCTCAGGGGCGACCGCGCCTTTGTGGTTGCAGCTCCTAGACTGTGGAACAGCATCCCTCTTCCCATCAGAACTGCCCCCTCCATCGACTCTTTTAAGTCGAGACTTAAAACTCATCTTTCCTCTCAAGCCTTTCTTGACGTCCTCTGAGGGAGGGCTATATGTATGTATTTATGTATGTACTTAATCTATGAACCAATGTTGTATAACGTTAGTACCTCCACCAATGTAAAGCACTTTGGTCAACGAGAGTTGTTTTTTAAATGTGCTATAGAAATAAAAGTGACTTGACTTGCTGTAATGTGAGGTTACCACTGAACCATTGTAGTACTTCGACATGGTGCAGCACAAACTTAAATAGTCATCTATTAATCTGTTTGCTGGAGAAATTGTTGACAATAAGAACTTCTGAAAATTAATAACTTCATTGCTAATTGTTGATAGAAGCACAAATGCTCAGCTAGTTTAGTTTATCGAGGTACAAGCTGCTAGAGGAGGTAGTTGAGGCTGGGACAATCCCAATGTTTAAGAAACAGTTAGGTCAATGTGAAGGGCAGGTTTGGAAGGATATGGACCCAACGCAGGTGGGCAGGTGGGATTAGTGTAGTTGGGACATGTTGGCCGGTGTGGGCAAGTTGGGCCAAAGGGCCTGTTACCACGCTGTATCTCTCTATGATTCTAAAATACATGATTACATGACAATACATGATTACAATCGAACTATTTTCAGTATATAGAAAGATGATGAGAGAATAACGTTTCAAGGATAGTCCACGGGTCACCAAAGAGGTAGATGGTAGTTCAGCACTGCTCTGATTGTGGTAGGATGATTCAGTTGGCTGATAACAGCTGGGAAGAAACTGCCCCTGACACTGGTGGTGGTGGGCATGGAAATTAGTCAGTTAGCTACTCGTCTTGCTTTGTGTGTGGCGGACAATTATATGCTCTCTGGCTCATGCTTTCTGCAGTTGTTGGGAAATTCCAGCACCGAATCTATGTTCCAACATTCATGGGCAGATGTTTAACAAACCTCTTAGCATAATAGAGCTTGCCAACTACAGAAATCAGCTGCATGGAAACAGCTGGAGTGTATTTTTGTTTCTCAGAATTCTCTATTGAATCTCAATATAAGATAGAAACATCTATATATTACTAAAACTCTCTGTTTGTTTGTTTGTATGCGTGCATGCGTGCGTGTACCTGAAATCCCGAAACCCCGCCAAAATGGTATATGATAGCACTTCATTTTTTGGCCCACCTTACACACCATTGTCCTGGTTTGTAAATGAAACAAGTTTCCTTCAGATTGATGTTATATTTTACAAGTTATTGACATTTCAAACTTTACAAAAATCACTATTCAAACCACTTTTCCACTTGTCCTGCCCGTCAGCCGCGTTCGATGTCACAATGAGGTCACAATGGGATCCCAAATCTCAATTACATTAAATTCGCGATTTTCAAAAACAATCAGTTTAATCAAATTCTTCTGTTTTCATTAACAGCTAACATTGTGTTTAGGTTATTTTAAAGGAAAAACGCGACTTTCATTGAGAATTTAATTAAAAAATACATTGCCATTTTCATTTTGGGGGGGGGGGGGGGGTGGCATGGGGAGAAGTTTTATTTAATAATAAGTGATTTTCATTGTGGTAAGTGGGATAGGGACAGGTGAGGGGTGGGGGAGCAGAGGGATAGAGGGAGAGGAGGGGGTAGGGGGGAGAGGAAGGGGAAAGTGGGGGAGGTGATGAGGGAGAGTGGGATAGGGTGGTGGAGGGATAGAGGGAGAGGAGGGGGAGAGAGTGGGGGAGGTTGGGACTGGGGGATAGAGGGAGAGGACGGCAGTGGGGGAAGTGAGGGGGGGAAAAGGGAGAGTGGGATAGGGGGAGGTGAGGAGTGGGGGAGCAGGGAGACAGAGGGAGATGAGGGGGGGCAGGGAGGGGAGAGGGATTATGGATGGGGAGGGAGTGACTGAGGGTAGGGGAAAGGAGAGGGAAGGAGAGGTGAGGGAGGGAGTGGGGGAGGGGAGGAGGAGAGGGGAAAGAAGGGGAGGGTGAAGAGGAGAGGGAGGGAGTGCTGGGGGATGAGGGGGAATGGAGGAGGATAGAGATAGGAAAAGGGATGGTGAGGTGCAGTTGGTGGAGGGTTGCCGTGACTGGCGTTGCAATGGGAACCCATCAGCCGCGCCTGTGCAGTTGGGGGCTATAGGTCAGTGGTGGAATATTGCCCTGGGGCACACGCCCCAACGGATCCACACCTGGTATAGTAGAAACTTAAAAAAACAGGTGCGTGAGTAGGCAATTTGGCCCCTCGAGCCAGCACCGACATACAATATGATCATGACTGATCATCCTAAATCAGTAACCCATTCCTGCTTTGTCCCCATCTCCCTTGATTCCGTTAGCCCGAAGAGCTAAATCTAACTCTCTCTTGAAAACAGCCGGTGAATTGGCCTCCACTGCATTCCGTGGCAGAGAATTCCACAGATTCACAACTCTCTGGATGAAAAAGGTTTTCCTCATCTCAGTCCTGAATGGCCTACCCCTTATTCTTAAACTGTGACCCCTGGTTCTGGACTCCCCAACATTTGGAAAATTTTTCCTGCATCTAGCCTGTCGGATCCCTTAAGAATTTTATATGTTTCTATCAGGTCCCCTCTCATCTTAAATTCCAGTGAATACTAGCCCAGTGGATGCCTTTCTTTCTAAGGGGTGGCACAGAGGCGTAGCGGTAGAGTCGCTGCATCACAGCACCAGGGACCCTTGTTCGATCTTGACTACCCGTAATTGTCTGTACGGAGTTTGTACGTTCTCCCCGTGACCTGCGTGGGTTTTTTTCGGGAACTCCGATTTCCTACCACATTCCAAAGATTTTCAGGTTTTGGGGTTAATTGGCTTGGTGCAATTGTAAATTTTCCCTAGTGTGTCGGACAGTGTTTATTATTGCCCCTGTCCCACTTAGGAAACCTGAACGGGAATCTCTGGAGACTTTGCGCCCCACCCAAGGTTTCCGCCCCACCCAAGGTTTCTTCTATGTTCTATAGAACATAGAAGAAGCGGAAACCACTTTCGACCATTAGGGAGACTGACAAAAACCTCCGGGAACCTCCGGGAACCGCACGGAAACCTCGGGTGGGGCGCAAAGTCTCCAGAGGTTTCCGTTCAGGTTTCCTAAGTGGGACAGGGGTTAGCGTGCGGGGATCACTGGTCTGCGTGGACTCGATGGGCCGAAGGGCCTGTTCCCAAGCTGTATCTCTAAATTAAACTAAATAATAATGTATATAGAGAGCCTTTTTAGAGCAATATTATCATGTATCTGTACTGCACTATTAGATTAAAAAGCAATAAATACATTGAAACTTGATGTTAGACCAACTGTTGGTCACTGACCTGTGAATTCTAGCTACATGTGCCTTAATGTAATGGACATTTGCTTGGAGTTACATTGTACACACAAATTGAATCACCTTCACTTCATTGTTATTGGTGGTTATTGTTGAAAGGTTATTGTTTGCCTAAATCAATCCTGTTCGGGTCATGTAAAGCTAGGGCCTGCACTGGAAAAGACATTTAACTCTAAAACCAAAATATCTGCTCTAACTTTGGTCTGTAAGTTTGCAATGATAACCATTCCACAATGGAGAAGCATGCGGGATATTTCTAATCAGTTTCTTTTCATTATTATTGGGAATTTGGCATTGACCTTCAGATATTGGAGGTGACCATGTTTGATGAACAACAGGGTGGCACGGTGGCACAGTGGTAGAGTTCCTGACTTACAGCCCTTGCAGCACCAGAGACCCGTGTTCGATCCCAACTACAGGTGTTCAGAGTTTGTACATTCCCCCCCATGACCTGCGTAGGTTTTCTCCGAGATCTGTGGTTTCCTCCCACACTCCAAAGACATACAGGTTTGCAGGTTAATTTGCTCGGTATAAGGTTAAATTGTCCCTAGTGTGTGTAGGATAGTGTTAGTGTGCGGGGATCGCTGGTCGGCACGGACTCGGTGGGCCGAAGGGCCTGTTTCTGTTTCTAAACTAAACTAAAGTACTATTACTTGCGTAATAATGGTATCCCAACACACTTCTGGGAATTTCTGTATTGGAAAGTAGTGCTTCTCAGTGTCAATAGTCTGTCATTTAAAGGCAAGTAGCGTCCATTTTTTGCTGATATAACATTTCTTCTACCATTTCACCTGGAGAATGAGTCTGACATTGGTTTGCATACAGTGAAAGGGCTGAAACATCTACAAATGAGGGCCACATTTGGAGATGACACCATTGTAATGGGCAGATCCTGAACAATGATGAGACAAGTACAGGAACGAGATAGAAAGTTGAATAAGATGGTGACTATACAAAAATACCAGCAAGCCAAAGGAGATAGATCCTGACTTCAGGAAACAAGATGGTGTACACACCACAGTCAATGGTGCCAAAGTAGAGGTGATCGTGAGCTGCAGGTTCGTAGTTGTAATCATCACCAATAATTTGTCCTGGACCAGCCTTATGGAAGCTATGGCCAATAAAACATGCCAATATCTCAACTTCATCACAAGGTTAAGGAAGTTCAGCATGTCTCCAACGACTCCAATCAACTTCCACATTTTCACCGTAGAAAACATTCTGTCGGCATACTTCACAGGTAAAGTTCACGTAACCCTTCCTTTCCCTCTCTCTCCATCCCTCCCCCTTCCCAGTTCTCCGACCAGTATTACTGTCTCCGACTACACTTTATCTCTGATCACTTTGTTGTTACCACCTCTCAGCTAACAAATTCTGCACGTTGCATGTTTCTCCTTTTACTACAAGCCTTGTACAGATACTTGTTTACGGTCTGATTGCACTTTCTAGTTAGAATGCAAAAAAAGCAGCTATTCACTGTATCTCGGTGCAGGTGGGAATAATAATTTGATAGCAATACCGACAACAATACCAATAGGTCCACCTTCAAGAGTTGCTGGAGTCCAGTGACGGAAATCGCTATCAAAATATAGAGGGGACCAGGGGACAGGGGGGGGACACCATTTCTTGGTGGCCGTGCTTGCATGCGCACACTCACACACACACACGAGGCTTCGGAGGCTTCTGTGGGCCCTGTGAACCGTAATTACAGCTCAATCCAGCGCTAAATCCAGCTCAACTCGGCCTGTCTCGCCGGATTAACCTACAGCCCTGCCTGGACTGACGGAATACCAGTCCGGAGCCGTGGAGCTAGCACTGGTTCTCTGGGCTGGCTGTGGGCCTGGGCCATATTTCCCTTAAATCCAGGCAGGGCTGTAGGTTAACCTGGCGGGGCAGGCAGAGTTAAGCTGGGTTTAGCGCTGCTTCTCTACGCTGGCTGTGGGCCTTGGGCCACTGTGCCCGTCTGACTTCCGACGTCTCTGGCCACCCCTGGGCGTGGGGGGGGGGGTGGCACTCGGGTGGGGACAAGGATGGTCCAGTGGAGGTTCGGCAGTGATTGCAGCACCGGAGAGCCGGCCGGGATCGATCCTGGTTGCGGATGAGGCGCAGGTCTGTGTCCAGGGCTACCGTTGTGACCCTATAACCTGGGCACGTCTCCCTCCTCCAATCACCGCGCTCTATCCTCAGTCCCACCCCCGCTACTTTCGTCTCTGACCGACACCTCCCTCCTCCAATCATCGCACTCAATCATTATGTCCCGCCCCCATTGCCTGCTGACTGACGTTTCTCTTGTCCAATTGGCGCCCTCGATCAGCAGTCCCACCCCCAATCTCGCAGAAAGCGGAGATTTCACCGGGTTATAAAATCCGGATTACAAAAAATTGGTGGGGGGGGGGGGGGGGGATCGTCCCCCAACTCTCAAAACAGAGGCCTGGCCCCCCCCGGGATTTCCGCCACTGCTGCAGTCTCAGAGTATTATTTCATTTAGAGAAAATACTACTGACGGCACAACACCACTTCAATGCTGCAGCGCAGACTTTTGTGTACAATCCGTTGAAGGGTACACAAAATAAAACTGACGGGTCTGCCCCACTTGGTGATTTATTCGGCGACTGCCGGCTTCATTGACTCACGTTTCAGGGTCGTCGAAAGATTTTGAACATTTCAAAATCCAGCGGCAACAAAAAAATGTTGCGACACTTGAGGCGACACCGCGCATCGATACCTCATCACGCCGCAACTTTTTCGGTGACCTGAAACGTCAGCCAATGATGCCGGCAGTCGCCGAAAAAAAATCACCAGGTGGGACAGGCCCTTAACTAAAAGTCTTTTGACCACTCTAGTCAAAGTTTATCCTTCAATCCCTAGCAGGAAAAACAACTGAAGTTCTCTGTAATTGTGGGAGCCTGCTGACCACAAACCTACCATTGGGTTCATCTTTACCAAAACAGTAATAAGACAGAGATTAATTATGTGACAGTGCAGCAATTTGAGGTGCTACTGGGAGGTGTTTTAAAGTAGTATATGCCAGTTATTTTATTTCATAGATGGGAACAGCAGCCCTGCTGTAAATTATAGCCCAACTGAGTTATAGTAGACACTGATGGTTTTCCCGTTTTATGAAGAGAAACATATGGAGTTGTCGAATGCAAATCTCGGAGCACTAGTTTGAAATAAATCCCTCTGTAGAAAGTATCAAACAGAGAATTTAACTCATCCATCACCATGAATTAAGGTCTTCTAATAATCTCAGGTTTAGTTTTAGAGATTAGTTTAGTTTAGTTTTTGAGATACAGCGTGGAAACAGGCCCTTCGGCCCACCGAGACCATGCTGACCAACGATCGCCGCATATTAACACTATCCTCCACACATTAAGGACAATAGTCCAGGACAAGGGGTCACAGCTTAAGGATAAGGGGGAAATCCTTTAAAACCGAGATGAGAAGAACTTTTTTCACACAGAGAGTGGTGAATCTCTGGAACTCTCTGCCACAGAGGGTAGTCGAGGCCAGTTCATTGGCTATATTTAAGAGGGAGTTAGATGTGGCCCTTGTGGCTAAGGGGATCAGAGGGTGTGGCGAGAAGGCAGGTACAGGATACTGAGTTGGATGATCAGCCATGATCATATTGAATGGCGGTGCAGGCTCGAACGGCCGAATGGCCTACTCCTGCACCTAATTTCTATGTTTCTATGTTAATAGAAGCCAATTAACCCACTGTACAAACCTGTATGTCTTTGGAATGTGGGAGGAAACCAAAGATCTCGGATAAAACCTGGTCAAGGGGAGAATGTACAAACTCTGTACAGACAGCACCTGTAGTCTGGGATCTACCCCGGATCTCCGGAGCTGCAAGTGCTGTAAGGCAGCAACTCGACCACTGTGCCATCCGGTGTGATACATATACAATGTGGAACCAGTGCCCTTCAGCCCTCTGAGTCCACGCCGCCGAATGATCACCCAAACACTTGTTCTATTTTGGACCAGTTTTGCATCCTACACGCTAGGGGCAATTTACAAAAGACCATTAAGCTACAAACCTGTACGTCTTTGGAAGGTGGGAGACAACCGGAGTACCAGGAGAAAACCCACGTGGTTACGGGGAGGACATACAAACTTCACATAGACAGCACCTATAGTCTGGATCGAACCCAGGTCTCTGGCACTGTGAGGTAGCTATAACGTGACTGCTGCACAACTGTGCTCCCCATGACTTCAGGCTGGCCCAAAACACTTAATCAATAACGTTTATTTGATGCATAGAGATTATTGTAAAATACAGTCAGGACCGTCACTGCATTTAGCAAGATGCTACTATGAGTGAATATATAACTAGTTTTATCATTCAGCACAGGAACAGGTCCTTTCAACCCATCTAGTCCATGCCACCCATATCTACCTATCTATGCTGATCCATGGAGTCTGGGATCCCTCGTTGGGGACCCCCGGAGGAGAAGAGCTCAGACCAGCCGGCCTGCAACAAATTGAAGCCTCGGTCTGCGGAGCTTCTAGCCGCGGGCACGGTGGGGACTTACCATCCAGAGTGGGATCCCTCGCCGGGAATCCCTGGAGAAGAGCTCCGATCCGCCAGCCTGCGGCGTACGTCATCCTGAAGCCGTGGTCTCCAGCAGGGAAGCACCGATCCGGGACTTTTCTTCCAGACGAT
Source organism: Leucoraja erinaceus (assembly GCF_028641065.1). Classification (NCBI taxonomy): domain Eukaryota; kingdom Metazoa; phylum Chordata; class Chondrichthyes; order Rajiformes; family Rajidae; genus Leucoraja; species Leucoraja erinaceus. The sequence goes on along the minus strand of NW_026576763.1, from coordinate 30,823 downwards.
AGGGCCTGTCATCTGTCCGCCCACAGCAGCGACTGGGGAGGTTATGTCCCTGACCACGGGGGAATATGGAGGGGGACTGACTATATTCTGTGCCTTCCACCACGAATGCTGTGAAGAATGCTGCGGTGGATGTTTGTGTTAATGTGTGTTCTTTTTTATTATACCACTGCTGGCAAGTTCATTTCACTGCACTTTATTGTGTATGTGATTAATAAATCTGATTGATTGATTGATTGATTGATTGATTGATTGATTGATTGATTGATTGATTGATTGATTGATTGATTGGTTGGTTGGTTGGTTGATTGATTGATTGATTGATTGATTGATTGATTGATTTGATTGATTGATTGATTGATTGATTGATTGATTGATTGATTGATTGGTTGGTTGATTGATTGATTGATTGATTGATTGATTGATTGATTGATTGATTGATTGATTGATTGATCGATCGATTGATTGAAAGACACTGGTTTGTAGGCTAATTGGCTTGGTACAAATCATAAAATGTCTCTAGTGCATATAGAGTGGTGTTAATGTGTGTGGATCGCTGGTCGGCGCGGAATTTTGTACTTTTGTACTTTTTCTCCCACATCGCAAAGGTGAATGTATTGGTGTATTGATGAATGTTTATATTGGTGCCACTGTAAATTGCCCCGAATGGCAGTGGCTAGTGGGAGAATCAGGAGTTGTTAATGGCTACATGTGAAAGAATAGATGGGATTTTTCTCTGAGCAGACATAGACACCATGGGCCGAATGGCTTCTTCTATGTTGCAAGGAAAGTTGCAACTCCGTCACTTTCCTGACTTGGGCCTTGAAAATGGCAGAATTATATGTTGAGAGACTAGTCCGTGGCTGCAGAAATCGCTGCAGCTTGGATGAGGTCCATGACCAGAGTGAGGACCACCGTATATTGGAGGAGCAGCACCTCATATTTCGCTTGCGCAGTTTACGCCCCAGCGGAATGAACATTGACTTGTCTAATTTCAGGTGGTCCCTGCTTTCTCCTCCCCTTCTCAGCTCTCCCTCATATCCCACTGTCTCAGCCTCTTCCTTTCTTCTCCCTGCACCCCCCCTCCCTCCCCACCCACATCAGTCTTAAGAAGGGTCTCAACCTGAAACATTGCCTATTTCCTACGCTCCATAGATGCTGCCTCACTGAGTTTCTCCAGCATTTTTGTCTACTTAAAAACTAGGTGGCATGATTAATACGTTTGCTGATGACCGCAAAATTGGTGGTATGATGTACAAGTGAAGAAGGTCACTTAATATTACAACAGGAACACCCACTCAATCCAAGCCCTTTACTATTCAGTACATTTCAATGAGGTCCTACCTCATTGTTCTAAACTCCAGAGATTACTGGCCCAGTGCCGCCAAACGCTCATAGATATTAGATACTACATAGATACTACACTATCCTTCCAAATGCACAAAAGCCCACAAGATGTCATGGACAACTGAAAAAATGGCAAGCTCCATTTATTTTCCACTGACTGTAACTTTCCACGGCTGTAACTTGTTCTTTTGGCTCAGTGCCAGTGTTTCTCTATTTTAAACACCACGGAAATTTTATTTCTTTAAATAAACCATGTTAGCTCCATTGTCTCAATTAGATGCACACCAGGAATAGAAATGACAGCACGGAGGTCTTTTTGTTGGTTATCTATTATTGTTGGTTATCAATATTCATGGTCTCAAAATGCAGATAGGAAATGTTTTATGAATTAACAATGCAAGCTTTGTTTAAGAGGAGCACAAATCAGGAATTCAGCTAGAGAATCTGGCCAATTCCATCTGCTCACTCATACATTAATTTTAATAGATAGTCACTGACACAAAGTGACTCAGACATTGCCCTTGAATACAATAACATATCTTTCTTTAGTGCGAAATTCTACGTAAATTTTTGAAGCCGATCCCATTTTTAAACTCTTTTAGATAATTATTGTATGGAATTTATTATACATTATTGTACAGCACCATACAAGACCACAAGATATTGCAGTGAATTGTGGACGCAGCCCAGACCATCACCCAAACCAACCTCCCTTCTGTTGACACCATTTATACCTCATGCTGCCTCGGCAAGGCCAGCAGCATAATCAAGGACAGGTCGCACCCTGGCTACTCCATCTCCCATTGGCCAAAAGGTATAGAAGTGTGAAAACGCACACCGCCAGATTCAGGGACAGTTTCTTCCCAGCTGCTATCAGGCAACTGAATCATCCTACCACAACCAGAGAGCAGTGCTGAACTACTATCTACCTCTTTGGTGACTCTCGGACTATCCTTGATCAGTCATTGCTGTCTTAACCTTGTACTAGACGATATGCCCTTATCATGTATCTATACTAGCACGCAACAAAAGCTTTTCACTGTACCTCGGTACACGTGACAATTAGCTAAATTCAACTGAAATTAAGAATTTCAATTTTCAAATACTTCAATGACAAATCATTTAAATATTAGTGCCTTGAAAATCTTGGACACCTGCCTCACATCCTTATCAGAATGACTATTAATCAAAGATATTGATTTATTTTTAGTAGCATGCTTTATATTGACAACCCACTGCAATTACAACAAACAGGTGACATTTGTAAAATGTTCGTTTAGTTTAGAGATACAGCGTGGAAATAGGCCCTTTGGCCCACCGAGTCCATGCCAACCAGTGATTCCCGCATACAAACACTCTCCTACACACACAATGGACATTTTTCACATTTACCAAGCCAATTTACCTAAGTCTTTGGAGTGTGGGAGGGAACCAAAGATCTCGGAGAAAAGCCATGCAGGTCACAGGGAGAACGTACAAACTCTGTACAGACAGCACCCATAGTCAGTTTCGATCCCAGGTCTCCGGTGCTGCAAGCGCTGTAAGGCAGCAATTCTACCGCTGCACCACCGTGCCGTCCTGTTAATGGATTATGTTTTATTGCCACACAAGGATCTCCCTAAACTTGCTGCGCTTTCTATATGTTCAAGAGCTTCTTGTAACCTGATCTCTTTGACTTCTGCTGGTATTACAACTCTGGGCTGGTGGTGGTTTTAGAATGGTGGAGGGTTGCCAACAGCAGGTTCATGATATTCCCACAGTCGGTGCTGCACTCCCAATATCAAACAGCAAATCGTGGGCATTGCAAATCCCCAACCAGAGTGGAAATGGTTGGGTCATTAGACTGGCGATCAAGTGTGGAGAAATTGGCCAATTCCGTGCGCAATGCCATAAATTCCTTTCACATTGATATAGAGTGACTCTGCCCTTCCGTTTAGTTTAGAGGTACAGCATGAAAACAGGCCCTTAGGCCAAACGAGTCCATCGTCACCCATTCACACTTGTTCTGTGTTACCCTACTTTCTCATCCGCTCACCCATGCACTTGTACTTATTATCCTCTGGTATCTGATAGAACATAGAACATATACCATCGTCCAGCACATGAACAGGCCTTTCAGCCCATAATGCCTGTGCTGAACATGATGCCAAGTCCAACCCTTATCTACTGTATCTGTGCATAATCAAGTCAAGTCAAGTTTATTTGTCACATACACAAACAAGATGTGCAGTGAAATAGAAGTGACAATGCCTGCGGATTGTGCAAAAAACTACAGAACAGAATAGAACAGAATCAGTATTTACATATTAGAAAAAAAACAGCAATTTAAAAAAGACACAACACAACAGTAAATTAGCCACTGGTGAGATAAGAGTTTACAGTCCTGATGGCCTGTGGGAAGAAACTCCGTCTCATCCTCACTGTTTTCACAGCATGACCCCGGAGCCGTTTGCCTGACCGTAGCAGCTGGAACAGTCCGTTGCTGGGGTGGTAGGGGTCCCCCATAATGTTGCTGGCTCTGGATCTGTACCTTCTGATGTATAATTTCAATCTAAACACCTGCATTCTCTGCACATGTATGTGCTTATCCTAAGCCTTTTAAATGCCACTATCATATTTGCTTCCACCACCACTCCTGGCATGTGCATTCCATGCATTCACCACCATTTGTGGAAAAAAAATGGTCCCGCACATCTCCTTGAAATATTGGCCCTCTCAATCTTCTGGATTGGCCGACCATAGTGGACTATAGTATTGTGAGCAATTTTGACCACCATATCTGAGGAAGGATGTGCTGACTCTGGAGAGGGTGCAGAGGAGGTTTACAAGAATGATCTGACAAATTAGTGGGTCAACATATGATGAGCTTTTGACACCACTGGGCCTGTACATAGCTGGCGTTTAGGATGAGGGGACACCTCATTGAAACATACAGAACAGTAAATGGCTTGGGAAGAGTGGATGTGGAGAGGATGTTTCCACCAGTGGGATGGTCTAGGATCAAAGGTCATAGTTTCAGAATTAAAGGACGTTCCTTTAGGAAGGAGATGAGGAGGTATTTCTTTAGTCAGAGGGTGGTGAATCTGTGGAATTCTTTGTGTGTAGCTACTTGCCTGGTTTATCTGATTTCCCATGACAATGGGTGAATTGCAGCTACAGCCTAAAGAAATTGTCACTTCATTATCACCCCTGCTGAGAGAGTCTCAGCAATTAGCTGAGAAACAATCAGATCCAAATTTAGCAGATACAATCTGGCTGCAACTAATGTAAATGTAAAATAGACACAAAAAGCTGGAGTAACTCAGCAGGACAGGCAGCATCTCTGGAGAGAAGGAATAGGTGACGTTTCCTTCTTCAGACTTAATTTGTCTATAGATAAAAGTGCTGGAGAAACTCAGCGAGTGCAGCAGCATCTATGGAGCGAAGGAAATAGGCAACGTTTCGGGCTGAAACCCTTCTTCAGGCTGAAGAAGGGTTTCAGCCCGAAACGTTGCCTATTTCCTTCGCTCCATAGATGCTGCTGCAACCGCTGAGTTTCTTCAGCACTTTTATCTACCTTCGATTTTCCAGCATCTCCAATTCCTTCTTAATGTCTTTAATTTGTCATCTTGTTCTGTTTCATAAAAACATGGACTTTCATTCCAATTACAATCAACAGCTGCAGTATCAATCCCCGCACACTTCATTTTGCTCTACATGGTAGAATATGGATTTTTTCCCTGTAGACCTGAGAACAACATAGCAAAGGGTCAACCACAGTTCTCTGGTGCCTAAGTTAAGTTATCTATTAATGGGTTGTGGTGGAGTCAGTAAGGTCAAACGTTTCAGTTGAAATTGTTAAATTGTGTGAATTTGTCTACTCAAATTGAAATGGTTCAAAACATAGTACAATGTTTTGAGGGAACATCAACTCCTGACAATCCCATTGTAAGGGCGGCACAGTGGCACAGCATTAGAGTTGCTGACTTACAGCATCGGAGACCCAGGTCCGATTCTGACTACGGGTGGTGTCTGTACGGAGTTTGTCCGTTCCCTCCTTGACTGCGTGGGTTTTCTCCGAGATCTTCGGTTTCCCCCCACACTCCAAAGACGTACAGGTTTGCAGGTTAATTGGCTTTGGTATATGTGTAAATTGTCCTTTGTGTGTGCGGGGTAGAGTCAGTGTGCGGGGATCGCTGGTCAGAGCAGACTCGGTTGCCTGTTTCCGCGCTGTATCTCGAAACTAAACTAAACAATGAAAAGAAACCAGTGCAGTACCAATGAAGAACTCAGCTGACATTGAGGATGATCTTGACTCAAAAGAACTAATCCTTTCAAAGCTCTGAATGCAATGAAACCTTCACAAAATATGCATGCACAGAAAAGGAGAGCGGAAACTGATGAAGCCTGAGGCAGACTTCTTTGCCATCTCTCCAGTGACTCCAAGAGACAGCCGGTCTGGAAAGCATTTAATTTATTTGTAGGAAGGGTAAACAGTGCCAAAAAGAAAAACACAACTTGCTTCCTTTTGGGCAGAATAACAAATTAGCTCGTAGAAATAGACAGTTCATGAGGCATGTGGTTTCCACATGAACCCTCGGGCTCCTCGGTTCAACCCCGAATTGAGAGCACCCCGCCAACACTTGATGCTTTTCGACTGTTGCTCAACATGTGCCGAGCAGAATTTTACTCAGTGTTATCTTGAACTTCAGTTTTATTAACTAACGAGGTGGTAAAATTGCAGCAGCGCTCCACTGCAATCTAATTTCTCATTTTTAACAATCCGTAGTGAGAGTGCAACAGTTCACCAGTTTGCTAGATTATATGTTGGCTGTGGTAAGGAATCTTGGCCCCCGGATTAATGTTGATATATATGTGAGTGTTGACGTTGGATCTCTGCCAGTCGCTCAGTGCCTTGCCCACCCAACTGCTGCTGGACTGCACAGCAAGCAATCCCGAACAGAAGTCAGGGAAGTCAGTGCGAGGAGGGAAATCCACACTGGGGTGGTCAGGGAGGGCAGCAGTATGTGACTTCAAACCACTTCCATTCCACCCGCTTACAGCAGGCTACCCTTAAAAATCCACCCAGTGCTCCAGGGAGAACCAGAGTTTCCATATCTATTATATGCAAACAGAGAGTCAAGTTTGCAGCAGCAGCAGCGTTCATGACTAGTATTAGGGCAGTATAAAACACAGGTTAGCTCAAACACTGTGGTATTATGCAATAATAGTGTGAGGCTGAGCAGAGGGGCACTAGGACCCTGTGTGCCAGAAGCCAGGCTCCAGTAACCGGATGTGACTGGAACCCAGGGTGTGGGCAGTTAGGGAGTTGCCTGGGCAGACACACGAGGTTGATTGCTGTTGTACAGAGAGGCGAAATAAAGGTATTTGTCGTGGTACGAGCCTTATTACAAGCATAACCCGACAAACACCACAGCACGTTTTGTGAGTTTTTAGTTTTTTTGGTTTTAGTTTTAGAGTTACAGTGCAGAAATAGGTCCTTTTTTAGCCCACCGATTCCGCGCCTGCCAGCGATCCGCCCCACATTAACACTATCCCACACACACACACCAAGGACAATTTACATTTTTAACAAGCCAATTAACCTACGAACAAACTCCGTACAGAAAAGCCCCAGTCGTCAGGATCGAACCCGGGACCCTGGGACTGCAAGGCAGCGACTCTAACGCTGCGCCACCATGCCGATCCTGTTCTTTGCTTTTTAACAGGGTGATTGTAGGATGTCAACGTGATTAATGCGAGCAAATTGGTTCTACATTGGAATGTTAATCGATTTTACTGCAGAATTGGTAACATGACTCTGCTACATCAGCACGTAATGCAAACTCACCACAGCTCTGCGGGCTGAATACCAGCTTAGGTCTTGAGTCTCTACAATGGTGATGTGACACTGACAATTCCAGCCCCTTTGGTTTCAGCAGTAACCTCATTGCATTTTGGTGGTGTTTGCTGTGTTACTATTCTTTTTGGCCTGTATGCATTCTGTTCAACTCTGCAACCATTTTTAATCTGCCTTCATGTGTAAACAGTTTGGTAACTATTCGAGTCAACAACACAATCAACCAGATACATTTGCCGCGTATGCGCATGTAAAAACGTTTCTCAGGAATGTCATTAGGAATCGGTTGCGATATTTAACACATTGTACCATTGAACAAAAGAACCCAATGTTTTCTGGTCTTGTACTATGGGTCAGTAACACCAATACCAGATGGGTAGAAACATGGGCATAACTAAGCTTCCAAGCCTCCTGTCTTCATGTCATGTTGAAGACAATACAGTAAAGTACATTTCACATCAGCCAAATTGTTAACAGAGAAGATGTTTCCACTAGTGGGCGAGTCTAGGACTATAGGTCATAGCCCCAGAATTAAAGGGCGTTCTTTTAGGAAGGAGATGAGGAGGAATTTCTTTAGTCAGAGGGTGGTGAATCTGTAGAAATCTTCGCCACAGTGGGCTGTGGAGGCCAAGTCAATGGATATCTTTAGGGCAGAGGTAAATCCTTGATTAGTACGGGTGTCAGGGGTTACGGGGAGAAGGCAGGAGAATGAGGTTAGGAGGGAGAGATAGATCAACCATGATTGAATGGTGGATTTGACTTGATGGGCCGAATGGTCTAATCCCGCACCTGTCACTTAGGACCTTATGACAAAAGAACCAAATGTTCTCCGGTCTTGTGCTGTTGGTCAATAACACAAATACCAGATGGATAGAAACATGGGCTCCACTCCAAGGATGTACAGATTTGTAGGTAACTTGGCTTGGTGTAAAGGGTAAAATTGTCCCTGGTGTGTGTAGGATAATGTCAATGTGCGGGGATCGCTGGTCGGAGCGGTCTCGGTGAGTCGAAGGGCCTGTTTTCGTGCTGCATCTCTAAAAAAACCCTAAACTTCCAAGCTAACCCTACAGCCTTCTGCCTAATGTCACGTTCAAGACAACACAGTAAAGTATATTCCACGTCAGCAATATCTTCAGGGAAAATTGGAGCAGTCTATTTTTCAGACTGTCCAGTCACGGGAGTTAGCAAGTCACATGCACAATGACATGTTTGCACATCACTTTCTCAGATGCTCAAATATTTATTAGTGACTTTCCTCACAGTTTAAAAAATATATATTTTACCAATGTAGATAATAGTTAAAATATATTAAAAAAGGAACATGAGGAAGCTCAAGTGGAAATAAAAGTTAGTTACTTCTTTGCCACAGCTGATGATAATACATGAATTTCTCATCCCGAATTGAAAGCCAGATGTTCCCTCTTACAAGAAAAATTAGTTGACCACATTCAATAGGACTGGTTGGGTAAACAAAGAAGGAATGTATGACAGATGTAAAATTCCTTTCACACTTCCTTCAGGACACCCAAAACCACTTTAAGACCAATTAAGTAATTTGTTGTGTGGTTAAGGGGCTGTCCCACTGTGGCGACCTAATTGGCGAGTTTAGAAGAGTTTAGGAGAGTTTGAAAAAGTGTCATGTTGAAGACCTCCTTCAACCTCCTTCGACTACGTTGAAGACTAGCTATGTTGAAGACAATTGGACACCGAACAGTGGAGAGTGAAGACGACCTCCTTCGATCTCCTTTGACCTCCCTTCGACTATGATGAAGACTATCTACGACTACCTTCGACTACCTTCGACTACCCTCGATAACCTACGAATAACATGCCGACCCACTACCACCTACTTCGACTAAACCTACGAGTAAAAAAATATTGATTTTTTTCCAAGGAGACCTATTTTTACTTGCGGGCATTTTTCAACTTGTTGAAAAATACGCCGCGCCCTAGCTGAGGCCCCGAGTACGCAGGGGCTACTCTCGAGCATCAAGGAGAGTTACAAAGACCTCCTAGGACCTCGTGTCGACCATGCTGCGAGTATGAGCTGAGAGCAAACTTTTCTAAACTCACCAATTAGGTCGCTGCAGTGGGACAGTCCCTAATCAGATAGACATCATGCATGGGTTGGGTTAAAGGAACTGAAGTGCGGTGTAACTCTATGATACTTACGGTTGCAGTTACAGTTTAGTTTATTATCACGTGTACCAAAGAACAGGAAAAGCTTTTGTTAGTTTTGGTTAGAGATACAGTGCGGAAACAGGCCCTTCGGCCCACTGTGTCCGTGCCGACCAGCGATCCCCGCACACTAACACTATCCTACACCCACTTGGGACAATTTTAATATTTATCCCAAGCCAATTAACCTACATACCTGGAGCAAACCAAATACCTTGGAGAAAACCCACTCGGGTCACGGGGTGAATGTACAAACTCCATACAGACAGCACCCTTAGTCAGGATCAAACCCGGGTCTCTGGCACTGTATTCGCTGTAAGACAGCAACTCTACTGCTGCACCACTGTGCCATGCTAACCAGTCAGCGGAAAGACATTACATGATTACAATCAAGCCATTTACAGTGTATAGATTCTACAGTGTGTGGACAGCATCCAATGTGCTCACCTCAACGTCCCACAAATACCATGGTCTAATAACATGTTTTTAGCACCACTGATGGAGAGACAAATGATTTGCAGCACCAACTCTCCTGCTCTCACTTAAAATAATGGCAATGGATTGTGTTTGTTCACCTCAAACAGTAGGGCGCACGGTGGCGCAGCGGTAGAGTTGCTGCCAAACAGCATATAACCATATAACAATTTACAGCACGGAAACAGGCCATCTCGACCCTTCTAGTCCGTGCCGAACACGTATTCTCCCCTAGTCCCATATAGCATATGCAGCGCTGGAGACCCGGGATCGATCCTGACTGCGGGTGCTGTCTGTACGGAGTTTGTACTTTCTCCCCATGACCTGCGTGAGTTTTCTCCAAGATCTTCGGCCTCCTGCGCTGTAAGGAATAAACTCCTAACCAGCTTAACGTTTCCCTGTAGCTTGGACCATCGAGTGCTGGCAACGTCCTCATACAAAAACCTCCTCACCAAACTCCATCAAGTTTGTAAGACATGACCAGCCATGGATAGACCCAAGCTGACATTCCTTAATTAGGCCAATCTCTTCCAAATGCGAGTAAATCCTATCTCGAAGAATCCTCCCCAATAACTTCCCCATCACTGACATAAGGCTCTCCCGCCTACAATAATCTCTACTTCCCTTCTTAGACAAAAGAACAACATTGGCTGCTCACCTGCTCTCTGGGACCTCACCTGTGGATATTATTATCTCCAGTTTTCCATCAACATCCCACCCAGATTCTGCCACTCACCCTGACCACACAATGGGGATAATTTACTGTGTATGAAGGAACTGCAGATGCTGGATTAATCTGAAGGTACAGTGCATTCAGAAAATATTCAGACCCCTTCGGTTTGTCCACATTTTGTTATGTTACAGCCTTATTCTAAAATAGATTAAATTTCTCCCATTCTTCTCCACAGATCCTATCAAGCTCTGTCAGGTTGGATGGGGAGAATCGATCCGCAGCTATTTTCAGGTCCCTGAAGATGTTTAGATGTTCGATCGGATTCAAGTCAGGGCTCTGGCTGGGCCACTCAAAGACATTCACAGACTTGTCATTAAGCCACTCCTGCGTTGTGTTGGAAGGTGAACCTCCACCCCAGTCTGAGGTCCAGAACGCTCTGGAGTAGGTTTTCATCAAGGATCTCTCTGTAGTTTGCTCCATTCATCTTTTCCTTGATCCTGACTAGTCTCCCAGTTCCTGCCACTGAAAAACATCCCCACAGCATGATTCGCCACCACCATGCTTCACCGTAGGTATGGTATTGGCCATGTAATGAGCGGTTCCTGGTTTCCTCCAGACGTGACGCTTGGCATTCAAGCCAAAGAGTTCAATCTTGGTTTCATCAGACCAGAGAATCCTGTTTCTCATGCCTTTTGGAAAACTGCAAGCGGGCTGTCATGTGCCTTTTACTGGGGAGTGGCTTCATTCTAGCCATTGTACCATAAAGGCCTGATTGGTGGTGTTGCAGATATAGTTGTCCTTCTGGAAGGTTCTCCCATCTCCATAGAGGAATTCTGGAGCTCTGTCAGAGTGACCATCAGGTTCTTGGTCACCTTCCTGACCAAGGCCTTTCTCCCCCGATTGCTCAGTTTGGCCGTGCCGCCAGCTCTATGAAGAGTCCTGGTGGTTCCAAAGTTCTTCCATTTAAGAATGACGGAGGCCACTGTGCTCTTCGCGATCTGCAATGCTGCAGAAATTGTTTTATACCCTTTCCCAGATCTGTGTCTCAACACAATCCTGTCTCGGTGGTCTACGGACAATTCCTTCTTCTTCATGGCTTGGTTTTTGCTCTGACATGCACTGTCAACCTAAACACGGGCCACTCATGCTCGAACCCTCGTCAGGAGATACGAGGGCTGGCACGTGACATCATTGGCTAGAGGGAGTGTCCTGGTACTTAAGGTCCCGAGGTTCTCGAGGGTCTGAATACATTCTGAATGCACTGTAGACACATAAAGCTGGAATAACTCAACGGGACAGGCAGCATCTCTGGAGAGAAGGAATGGGTGACATTTCTCAAGTCAGGTTTAAAGAAGGGTCTCGTAGAAACATAGAAACATAGAAAATAGGTGCAGGAGTAGGCCATTCGGCCCTTCGAGCCTGCACCGCCATACAATATGATCATGGCTGATCATCCAACTCAGTATCCTGTTCCTGCCTTATCTCCATACCCCCTGATCCCTTTAGCCACAAGGGCCACATCTAACTCCCTCTTAAATATAGCCAACGAACTGGCCTCAACTACCTTCTGCGGCAGAGAATTCCAGAGATTTACCACTCTCTGTGTGAAAAAAGTTTTCCTCATCTCGGTCCTAAAAGATTTTCCCCTTATCCTTAAACTGTGACCCCTTGTTCTGGACTTCCCCAACATCGGAAACAATCTTCCTGCATCTAGCCTGTCCAACCCCTTAAGAATTTTGTAAGTTTCTATAAGATCCCCCCTCAATCTTCTAAATTCTAGCGAGTACAAACCGATCTCGACCTGAAAGTCACCCATTCCTTACCTCCAGAGATGCTGCACCTTTCAGTCACTCCAGCTTTTTGTGCCCATCTTCAGGGATAATTTACTGCCGCCAATTATCCAATCAACCCGCCCATCTGTCGGAGAGGGCAGGAAACTGGAGCACCCGGGGTAATACTGCGCCATCACGGTGAAAACATTTCAACTCCACACAAAGGACTGGAGGTCAGGGTTGAACAGGATGTGTCAGGCAGTAGCTCTACTTGGCCATCCATATGCAGCTACTCTCTGGATCACATCTAGTTCAATAATCGTGTGTAGGGAGGAACTGCAGATACTGGTTTATCCCGAAGAGATACAGATACTGTAACGCTGAAGTAACCCAGCGGGACAGGCAGCATCTCTGGAAAGAAGGAATGGGTGATGTTTCAGGTCGAGACCCTTCTTAAGACTGGGAGGGGGGATTAGGGGAAAGGGAAACAAGACATATAGACGGAGTTGTGGTGAGATATAGAACAAACAAATGAAAGATATGCAAAAAAAACCGATGATAAAGGAAACTCCATTGTTATCTGTTTGCTAGTTGAGAACGAGAAGCTGGTGCGACTCGGGTGTGGGAGGGATGGAGAGAGAGGGAATGCAGGGGTTATTTGAAGTTAGAGAAATCAATAGAGAAATCAATAAATAATCGAGCAGGATCAAGCTAATGATTGGTCTATTCCTGGAATTCTCCACCTCCATATCGTTGATTTCTTCAAGCGAGAGTTGGATTTAGCTCTTAGGGCTAACGGAATCAAGGGATATGGGGAGAAAGCAGGAACGGGGTACTGATTCTGGATGATCAGCCATGATCATATTGAAAGACGGTGCAGGCTCGAAGGGTCGAATAGCCTACTCCTGCACCTATTTTCTATGTTTCTATGTCTATGTTTCTATGCTTCTATTTCTCATATGGTCATGTTCTCGACTGAAAATTAAAAGTATAATAATGAAGTGTTGATCAAGTACTTTCTCGTGTCACAGCCTAGTTTGTTGTTTTGAAACCTCTTTCAACAAAATGCTTTATCATTCTAATGGTACATGATTCTGCAAGCCCTTCCTTGCTTTCGACTGAAAATCTCTTGTTGGTTTTGGATCAAGTTAACAAGAGAAGCTTAATTTTCCGATTGTTGTTTTGCTTTGATGTTGATTCTTTGCATTGCAAAGTTAAACATGGGTCTGTGCGGCGATAGGTTCACTGTTTCCTTTTGATCAAAGACGGAGAAGCTATTTATGCAAAGCTTTTCACCAACATGCTGGTGAAATGGAAGGAAGACACGGAGGGTGGTTTTGTAACTGCAAGAAACTACGGCAAATGTAGAGGTCTGAATGGAGCCATTTAGCCCCACTTGTCCATATCGGCATATGGGCTCCACAAGATCTTCATTCTCCTCAATAGAAAAGTACAGCACAGGGACAGGCCCTTCAGCCCTCTAAGTCCCTGCCTGCCATGATGCCAAAATAGTAGTAATAATAATAATAATAATAGTAATAGTAATAGTAATAGTAATAGTAATAATAATAATAATTAATATAATATTAATAAACTATATTGTCAGTGTCAATACATATAACAAAATTTCAGGTGCACTGCCCGAGCGGAGCTCCAACGTATCAGATAAATAATTACGACAATGGAAACAACAACGAAATGTACCAGGCATTCCATCTGCCTGATTGTGGTCTGCACCCCTCCATTCCCTGCCTGTTCTCGTGTCTGTTTAAATGCCTCAAATGTTACTGTCGTATCTCCTTCTACCACCTCCTCTGGAGCCAAATTCTACTCGCAGACCACTCTGTCTCAAATATCCCCTTGTTTCCGCAGGGCTGGGGAAACAAGAACTAAAGGGCATAGGTTTAAGGTAAGAGGGGAAAGATTTAATAGGAACTTGAATGGCAACTTTATCATATGAAGAGTGGTACAAATATGGAGCGGGCTGGCGGAGGAAGTGGTTGAAGCGGGCCCAATTGCACCATTTATAAGACAGTTGGACAGGTAGATGGAGAGGAAGCTTTAGAAGGAGATGGGCAAAGGCGGACAAATGGGACTAGCATAGACGGATGTCTTGGTCTGCATGGACATTCACAAGCACACGTTACAGGAGTAGAATTAGGCCATTCGGCCCATCCAGTCTACTTCGCTATTCAATCATGGCTGATCTCTGCCTCTTAATACCATTTTCCTGCCCTCCTCATAACCCTTGACACCTGTTCTGCTCAAGAATTTGTCCATCTCTGCCTTAAAAATATTTGGCCTCCATAGCCCTCTGTGGCAATGAGTTCCCTTGGACATGTTGGGCCAAAGGGCCTGTTTCCACGCTGTATGACTCTTTGACTCTATTTTGAAATTCTCTGTAATTCTGTCGGCCAGGGCCAATTCCTGTACCCTTTCTGCTCTCCTAATTGCTTTGCTAAGATTCCTCTATAAAACACAAAGGACCCACTTGATGACAATTGCCAAAACCTGAAATGCACTTCATTTTTCCCCCTGATTAAACGCTCAGTTTCCTTTGCTAAATAAGGTTCCCTAATATTACCATCTTTACTTTTTACTCTTTCAGGAACGTGCTGGATTTGAACTCTAACTGTTTGGCTTTTTCACACTTCCCACTTATCGGATGTTATTTTTCACTTTGGCAGCAGCTCCCGGTTTATTTTTTCCAGGTGCTGTTTATGCTGTTGAAATTAGCCCTATCCCGACTTAAGACCTTAACTGTAGGTCCAACCTTACACTTTTCCATTACCTCCTTAGAGTTGAGTGAATTGTGGTCATTATTCCAAAAGGATCCCTTCACATAACCGTCCCCCAATTGCCCATTCTCATTCTCTATATAAGATCCAGTACACATCCCTCCCTCAAGTCTAGCGTGACATGGTTGTGCAGCGGTAGAGTTGCTGCCATACAGTGCTTACAGCAACAGAGACCCAGGTTCGATCCCAACTACGGGTGCTGTCTATAAGGAGTTTGTATGTTCTCCCCGTGACCTGCGTGGGTTTTCTCCGAGATCTTCGGTTTCCTCCCACACTCCAAAGACGTACAGGTATGTAGGTAAATGTTAAAATTGTCCCTAGTGGGTGTAGGATAGTGTCAATGTATGGGGATCGCTGGTCGGTGCGGACCTGGTGGGCTGAAGGGCCTGTTTCTACGCTGTATCTCGAAACTAAACTAAACTGCCAGACTTGAAAATCTTTACTGGATGCATTCAATAAATTCCACTTCTGTTTGGCCTTTTACACAAAGGAAATCCCAGTCAGTATTGAGAAAGTTGAATTCACTCACTGTTACAACCCTATTGCTTTCATATCCTATTGTTATTTGTCTAAGTTTGTTCATTCAAATTCTGTTGACTACTTGGAGAGAAGGAATGGGTGACATTTCAGGTCGAGACTTTTCTTCAGACTGAGAGTCAGGGGAGAGGGAGAGGGTCAGGTGTGAAAACACAGATCAAATGATGACGAAAATGCAGAAATGCTCATTGTTAGCTGAGGGGAAGTTGACAACGAGGTCTTCAATCAGTAATATTTAATCAGGAAGACTTTGAGACTAGTTGGAGAACTAGGATGGGGGAGGGATGGAGAGAGAGGGAAAGCAAGGGTTATTTGAAGTTAGAGATGTCAATATTCATACCGTTGGGGTGTAAGCGGCCCAAGCGAAATATGAGGTGCTGTTCCTCCAATTTGCATTGGGTCTCACTCTGACAATGGAGGAGGCCCAGGACAGAAAGGTCAGTGTGGGAATGGGTGGGGGAGTTAAAGTGTTTAGCAACTGGGAGATCGCATAGGCCTAGGTGGACTGACCGGAGGGGTTCAGTGAAACAATCGCCGAGCCTGTGCTTGGTCTCGCCGATGTATAGCAATATAGCTGTACCGCTCTTCCTGATCAGCAGTGGGAGAAAACCCTGTCTCTTTCCCTTGTGCCTGAAAATATTGCATCCAGAACACTGAGTTGCTGTTCCTGGCATTCCTTCAGCCGCCTGTCCAATGACTGCCATGACATCATAACCCCATGTGTTGATCCATGCTCTCCGCGCTGCCATCTTACCTTCAATGTTCCTTGCATTAATGTAAATGGCGTTAAGCCTACCAGCCTTTATACTGCTTGCCGTTGTCCATCAGACACGCCTGCTCCATCACCACCTCTGCTTCACCCTAACCCTCCTGCCCAGTCGTGACGTTGGGTTTCACCCAAAGGCTTCACCAATTTAAACCATCACCACCTGTAGCCCGTCCCTGCTCTGTCCCCTACTCTGTTGCTGCCCCTGCTCTTGCCCCAGTCCCTGCCTCTGTCCCGTACCCCTCTGCCTGTGCCCCTATCCCTGCCCTTGTCCTTGACCCAGCCCTAACCCTTACCCCTGCCCACTGTCCATGTCCATTCGCCAGCCCCAATCTCTACCCCAGCCACCTCCCATGCCTCTGTCTCTGCCACAACCCCTGTGCCTGCTGCTGCCCCTATCCCTGCCTCAGTCCCTGCCCCAGCCCATGTCCCTGCTCCCACCACTACTCCTGCCCCAACTCCAACCCCCGCCATTGTCCTTGCCCTGCCCATGTCCCTGTCCCTGGTCCTACGCCAAACCATACCTCATCCCCTGGCCATGTCCCTGCTTCTACTCCTACACCTGCCCATGTCCCAACCCCTGCCCCAGACCCTAACTCTGCCACAACCTCTATCCCTGCCCATGTCCCTGTCTCTGCCCCAAACCCTACCCCTACACCTGCCCATGTCCCTACCTCTATTACTGCCCATGTTCCAACTCCTACTCTCACCTTTATCCATGCCCTGCCCCTGTCCCTGTTAGGTCATAAGGAAAAGGAGTAGAATTAGGCCATTTGACCCATCAAGTCTACTCCGTCATTAATCATGGCTGATCTCTCTCCTTCCTAACCCCATTCTCCTGCCTTCTCCGCATAACCTCTGACACCCGTACTAATCAAGAATCTATCTATCTCTGCCTTAAAAATATCCATTGACTTGGCCTGCACAGCCTTCTGTGGCAAAGAATACCACAGATTCACCACCCTCTGGGATGGGAGATTGCAACCTTCACGTGGTCCACCCTGTTTTGACTAATGCAAGCAACCCGACGTGCACAAACAATTAGATCAAATAGAACAAGTTGACGGACAACTTTAGGCTGTGCACGCCATGCGCAAGAAAAAGAAGACAACACTCTGACTAAAGACATTTCTCCTCATCTCCTTCCTAAAAGAACATCCTTTGACCCCTGTCCCAGCCCCTACCCATCTAGTCTGCACCTAGTTTGGAAGTACAGTGAAAAGTTTTTGTTGCGTGCCCTTCAGTCAGCGGAAAGCCCCTACTCCTGCCCCAACCCCTACCGCTGCCCCTGTCCCTGTTCATGTCCCTGTCTCCGCCGCTGCCTTATATTCTGGGGTCCAGAGAAAAGGGCAGAAAGGAGGTCCATCACTATGAAAATTACAAAATTAATGACCATGGGATATAATAATAGCTTCCATTATGCAGCGTCTACAACACTCCAATAAGTTCACAGGTTTAATTGCTTCTGTAAGCAGTGTAATTACGTGGCGGGCATTATTGGTGCAGCGGAGTCCTACAACAGTATGAGATGATTGACCACCTACTGTGTATTTAATGAATTTGTTTGTCATGCCAGGACTCTGCGCGGAACCCTGGCTCTTCTTCAATTAGTACCAAGCGATCTTTCTGCTCCAACTGTGCCTGAGGAACAGCCAGGTGAGGATTTTACATATTAAACTAATATGTAACAGACTCACATCTCACAATGCAGTGCTGTGTCAGAGTTGCATGGGGATATCAGCTATGCACTTGTGACTCAGAAGCTATGGGAAAGATAAACCTATTTATTATACCTATCCTTTCCATTCAGGTATGAAGGTGGAAATCGAATCAAGAAATCAAATGCGTCTCAAAAGTGAAAAGATCCTGTGATTTAATCTTTTAATTAGATTTGTCAGCATTTCCAACAGCTTAATTTTAGTTTGACCCATTGAATTGTTCCAGCATTTTGGGTCTATGAAGAAGGGTTCCGACCCAAAAACATCGCCTATTTATTTTTTACAGAGGTGCTGCCTGACCCGCTGAGTTACTCCAGCATTTTGTGCCTATTGCAGTCCGAGGGAGGCTTTTGACCCGAAACGTCACCTCGTCTGTTTCCACAGAGAAGCTGCCTGACCCTGAGGAGTTACTCCAGCATTTTGTGCCTAGCTTCATTTTAAATTTCAGTTTTCGTTATTTCCAATTTAGAACATAGAAGAGTACAGTGCAAAAACAGGGGTGGCAGATTGCAACCTTCACGTGGTCCACCCTGTTTCGACTAATGCAATCAACCCGACATGCACAAACAAATAGATCAAATAGAACAAGTTGTCCGAAAACTTTAGGCTGTGCACGCCATACGCAAGAAGAAGTGCAAAAACTTCAGCCCACAACGTTTGTGCTGAACTGATGCCAATTGACAATAGACAATAGGTGCAGGAGGAGGCTATTTGGCCCTTCGAGCCAGCACCACCATTTAATGTGATCATGGCTGATCATCCCCAATCAGTAGCCCGTACCTACCTTCTCCCCATATCCCCTGACTCCGCTATTTTTGAGCCCCATCTAGCTCTCTCTTGAAAGTATCCAGAGAACCTGCCTCCACCGCCCTCTGAGACAGAGAATTCCACAGTCTCACAACTCTCTGTGAGAAAAAGTGGTTCCTCGTCTCCGTTATAAATGGCTTACCCCTTATTCTTAAACTGTGGTCCCTGGTTCTGGACTCCCCCAACATCGGGAACATGTTTCCTGCCTCTAGCATGTCCAAACCCTTAACAATCCTATACGTTTAAAAAGATATCCTCTCATCCTTCTAAACCCCAGAGTGTACAAGCTCAGCCGCTCCATTCTCTCAGCATATGACAGTCCCGCCATCCTGGGAATTAACCTTGTAAACCTACGCTGCACTCCCTCAATAGCAAGAATGTCCTTCCTCAAATTAGGGGACCAAAACTGCACACAATACTCCAGGTGTGCTCACTAGGGCTCTGTACAACTGCAGAAGGACCTCTTTGCTCCAATATCCCATGTTATAGGAAAGATGTTGTCAAGCTGGAAAGGGTGCAGGGATGTTTTACAAGGATGTTGCCAGGATTAGAGGGTTTGAGCTAAAGGGAGAGGTTGAGTAGGCTAAGATTCTATTCCCTGGAGTGCAGAAGGATGAGACATGATCTGAAAGAGGTGTATAAGATCATGAGAGGATTAGATCGAGTAGATGCACAGAGTCTCTTGTCCACAGTAGTTGAATCGATGACCAGAGGTCATAGATTTAAGGTGAAGGAGAAAAGACTTCATAGGAACCTGAGGGGTAGCTTTTTCACACAAAGGGTGGTGGGTGTATAGAACGAGCTGCCAGAGGAGGTAGTTGAGGCAGGGATTATTGCAACGTTTAAGAAACAGTTAGACAGATACATGGATAGGACAGGTTTGGAGGGATATGCACCAAACACAGGCAGGTGGGACTAATGTAGCTGGGACTTGTTGGACGGTGTGGGCAATTTGGGCTGAAGGGCCTGTTTCAATACTGTATCACTCTATGATTTAGTTTAAACTAAATTCTAGAGTGGGGGGAGGTGTTGACAAATTAAGAGTATAAAGATGGAGTTAAAGTGTTGTATATGAATGTGTGAAGAGGATTGGGAAACTTTTAAAGAGCAACAGAAGATAAGTAAAAGGCAATAGGGGGGAGAAAATATGAGGTACGAAGGTTAGCTAGCCAAGAATATAAAGGAGGATAGTAAAAGCTTTTTTAGGAGGAAAAAAATAATTGAGGCAAATGTGGGTCCCTTGAAAACAGAACCAGGTGGATTTATTATGGGGAACAAGGAAATGGCAGATGAGTTGAACAGGTTCTTTGGATCTGTCTTCACTAAGGAAGACACAAACAATCTCCCCGATGTACCAGTGGCCAGAGGACTTAGGGTGACGGAGGAAGTGAAAGAAATTCACATCAGGCAGGAAATGGTATTGGGTAAACTGATGGGACTGAAGGCTGATAAATCCCCATGGCCTGATGGTCTGCATCCCAGGACACTTAAGGAGGTGATCCAGAAATTGTGGACACATTAGTGATCATTTTCCAATGTTCTATAGATTCAGGATCAGTTCCTGTGGATTGGAGGTTGCTAATGTTATACCCATTTTTTAAGACAGGCGGGAGAGAGAAAACAGGGAATTATAGGGGAAGATGCTGGAGTCAATTATAAAAGATGAAATAGCGGCACATTTGGATAGCAGCAACAGGATCGGTCCCAGTCAGCACAGATTTACAAAGGGGAAATCATGCTTGACTAATCTTCTGGAATTTTTTGAGGATGTAACTGGACAAGGGAGAGCCAGTGGATGTAGTGTACCTGGATTTTCAGAATGCCTTTGATAAGGTCCTACATAGGAGATTAGTGGGCAAAATTAGGGCGCGTGGTATTGGGGGTAGGGTACTGACATAGATAGAAAATTGGTTGGCAGGGATTAACGGGTCCCTTTCAGAATGGCAGGCGGTGACTAGTGGGGTACCGCAAGGCTCGGTGCTGGGACTGCAGCTATTTACAATATACAGTACATCAATGATTTCGATAGAAGGGATTAAAAGTAGCACTAGCAAATTTGCAGATGACACAAAGCTGGGTGGCAGTGTGAACTGTGAGGAGGTTGCTATGAGGATGCAGGGTGACTTGGACAGGTTGGGTGAGGGGGAAGATGCATGGCAGATGCAGTTTAATGTGGATAAATATGAGGTTAGAACAGGAAGGCAGATTATTATCTGAATGGTGCCAAATTAGGAAAAGGGGAAGTACAATGAGATATGGATGCCCATGTACATCAGTCACTGAAAGTAAGCATGCAGGTACAGCAGACAGTGAAGAAAACTAATGGCATGTTGGCCTTCATAACAAGAGGAGTGAAGTATAGGAGCAAAGAGGTTCTTCTGCAGTTGTACAGGGCCCTGGTGAGACCACACCTGGAGTATTGTGTGCAGTTTTGGTCCCCAAATTTGAGGAAGAACATTCTTGCTATTGAGGGAGTGCAGCGTAGGTTCACAAGGTTAATTCCTGGGATGGCGGTACTGTCATATGTTGAAAGAATGGAGCGATTGGGCTTGTATACACTGGAATTTAGAAAGATGAGAGGGGATCCTATTGAAACATAAAATTATTAAGGGATTGGACACGCTAGAGGCAGGAAACATGTTCATGATGTTGGGGGAGTCCAGCACCATGGGCCACAGTTTAAGAATAAGGGGTAGGCCATTTAGAATGGAGATGAGGAAAAACCTTTTCCCTCAGAGAGTTGTGAATCTGTGGTATTCTCTGCCTCAGGAGGCGGTGGAGGCCAATACTCTGGATGCTTTCAAGAAAGAGTTAGATTGAGCTCTTAATGATAGCGGAGTCAAGGGATATGGGGAGAAGGCAGGAACAGGGTATTGATTAAGGATGATCAGCCATGATCACAGTGAATGCAGTCCTGGCTCGAAGGGCCGAATGGCCTACTCCTGCACCTATTATCTATTGTCTATTGACTCTATGAGTATGATATTCTGGAACATATCAACATTATGAAGGATCGCCTGAAAGGAATCAAAGTGGAGAAACCCCTGGTGTATCCTTGGATGTTTATGGTAGAAAAGGAGGAGCTGCGAATACTGGTTTACGAAGATAGACACAAAATACTGGAGTAACTCAGCAGGACAGGCAGCATCTCTGGATAGAAGGAATGGGTAACGTTTCAGTTTGAGACCCTTCTTCTGTTGGATACCCAGGCAGAGTTTATATGACAGTCAGCGACTGGCTATCCACAGGCTGGAAGAGAGCTATCTTTGAGAAGGGCGGCAGGACTATGCCAGGGAACTACAGACTGGTGAGCCTGACATCAAAGTGCCTGTTCTTATGCGCTACTGCTCTGCGTTCTATGCAGATGGAGGCAATTGGGCGGCTTGGTGGCGCAGCAGTAGAGTTGGCGCCTTACGGCGCCAGAGACCCGGGTTCGACATGACTACGGGTGCTGTCTGTTCTGAGTTGGTACGTTCTCCCCTGACCGCGTGGATTTTCTCAGAGATCTTCGGTTTCCTCCCACACTCCAAAGACGTCCAGGTTTTTAGGTTAACTGGCTGGGTATAAATGGCATAAATATAAATTGTCCCCAGTGTATGTAGAATAGTGTTAATGTTCGGGGATCGCTGGTCGGTGCGGACTCGGTGGGCTGTAGGGCCTGTTCCTGTATTGTATCTCTACACTAAACTGAACTAAACTAAACTAAACTAAACTAAACAACACTAATTGGCTTGTGTAGTGGTGACATTCTCACAGGCACAGGTTGGACTGAATGTCTTGCATTTGTGCAACATTTATCTAACTCTGTGTGCATGAAAGATGTCTCAGCTCCATCTTCACATGAATACCTCATATTATTAGACCACACCAGTTATACAACAATTCAAAAAATCCAAAGACAGCCATAGAACATAGAACTATGGTTGCCAATTTCCTCACTCCCAAATCAGGGACACAAGGTCAAAATAAAGGACAAATTCCCGATGGCAATTCGTTGACCGATTCGGCCGTGGCTGGGTGAATGATGAGTTGGCCCGGGTGCTGGACTGTACACAGAGACCAGCCGGCGGGCCAGCTGAGGAGTTTTGGTCCGGTACCCCATCCAACTCATGAACCGATGATCGGCCATGAGAAGGAGGGGTGTCGGTGTCGGCGGTAAGCGAAGGTCCGAAGGTCGGACAGCTGGCCGGGGCTGCCAACCGACGGGGCCACGGGCGAGGCGCTGCTGCTGCTGCTGCTGCTGCACTCCATGGGCTGCACTACGTCGGGTGAGGCGGGGCCAGACGCAGCGCTCCGACCCGACAGTCCCCTCGACCCGAGTAGTAGCAGTCAAATATGGGACAAACCAATTTAGCCCAATATACGGGATGTCCCGGCTAATACGGGGCAGTTGGCAACCCTACCTTCGGCCCCACCATGTCGGTGTTGAACATAAAGCCAAGCCAAACTAATCTTTTAGAAACATAGAAACATAGAAATTAGGTGCAGTAGTAGGCCATTCGGCCCTTCGAGCCTGCACCGCCATTCAATATGATCATGGCTGATCATCCAACTCAGTATCCTGTACCTGCCTTCTCTCCATACCCCCTGATCCCCTTAGCCACAAGGGCCACATCTAACTCCCTCTTAAATATAGCAAATGAACTGGCCTCAACTACCCTCCAGAGATTCACCACTCTCTGTGTGAAAAAAGTTCTTCTCATCTCGGTTTTAAAGGATTTCCCCCTTATCCTTAAGCTGTGACCCCTTGTCCTGGACTTCCCCAACATCGGAACAATCTTCCTGCATCTAGCCTGTCCAACCCCTTAAGAATTTTGTAAGTTTCTATAAGATCCCCTCTCAATCTCCTAAATTCTAGAGAGTATAAACCAAGTCTAATCCAGTCTTTCTTCATAAGACAGTCCTGACATCCCAGGAATCAGTCTGGTGAACCTTCTCTGCACTCCCTCTATGGCAATAATGTCCTTCCTCAGATTTGGAGACCAAAAACTGTACGCAATACTCCAGGTGTGGTCTCACCAAGACCCTGTACAACTGCAGTAGAACCTCCATGCTCCTATACTCAAATCCTTTTGCTATGAAAGCCAACATACCATTTGCTTTCTTTACTGCCTGCTGCACCTGCATGCCTACCTTCAATGACTGGTGTACCATGACACCCAGGTCTCGCTGCATCTCCCCCTTGCCCAATCGTCCACCATTTAGATAATAGTCTGCTTTCCCGTTTTTGCCACCAAAATGGATAACCTCACATTTCTGCCTGCACATGATCCAAATGCTTCCATTCCCTGCATATTTATATACCCATCTAAAAGCACCTTCAATGCCACTATCGTATCTGCCTGCACAAGCACCCCTGACAGCACGCTGCCCTCCTTGTAAAAAAACCTGCCCCCCACACCCAGAACTTTGCCTCTTTTACCTTAAAGCTTTGCCCTCTAGTTTTTGATATTTCCACCCTGAGTAAAATATACTGACTGGCTGTCCTATTTATTCCTCTCATTACTTAATATATAATTCTATCAGGTCCCCCAGCAATCTCCAGTGTTCCAGTGTAAACAATCCAGGTCTGGCCAACCTCTCCTTATAGCCTATACCTTCTAATCCAGGCAGTATTCTGCTAAATATATTCTGCACCCTCTCCAAAGCCTCCCACATCTGTCCTGTAAATTAATGTTACATATTTCATTACACAAAGCATTTTACACCTAGAGACCAAAATTGTATTTCTGCAGCACAGGAAATCGAACACGAGTTTATACACCGTTTGGAGAAATTTCATTTGGATTTATATGCCGTTTTCATGCTGAAAGGTTAAAGTTTAAAATACAGCTTTCCTTCATTTCCCAGGAATTAAAACAAAAGCAGAACATGCTGGAAATAATCAGCAGGTCAGGCCAGATCTGTGGGAAGAGAAACACAGTTAATACTTCACGCCGAGAATTCTTTGTCCCCCCCCCCTGTACTTTAACAAAGTAGGACAGCTTCAACTAACTTGTAACTTTTGTGTTCTTTTAACTCTGACTGAAACGCATCCCATGATCAGTGAAATAAAAGTTTACAACTACAGATGCAAATGCTGCAAATCTGAAATCGAAATTGGAAATGATGGGGACACTCAGCACCTGAGAGAGAAATGGTTTGTGTAGCCGGTTGCTTTGAGACCTTAACTGCAATTTCCCCCTTCGCTAATCACTCAAGGTAATTTGGAACGCAAAGAGCAGGAGTAACTCAACGGGTCAGGCAGCATCTCTGGAGGACATGAATAGGTGACGTTTCAGGTCAGCATCCTTCTTCAGACTCAAAGTAGTGTATTCTATATCTTGGTGCACATGGCAATAAACCAATACCGATACTAATATTCCTTAGACACAAAATGCTGGAGTAACTCAGCGGGAACAGGCAGCGTCTCCAGAGAGAAGGAATGGGAGATGTTTCGGGTTGAGACCTCACCCGTTCCTCCTATCCAGAGATGCTGCCTGTCCCGCTGAGTCACTCCAGCATTTTGTGTCTATCTTGGTGTAAACCAGCAGCTGCAGTTCCTTCCTACACATTCCTGTCTCCACAGCTGGTCAATCTTGACGGTGGTTCCTTGGAAGTTTTCCAAAGGTTTGATCCAGAATCCCTTTTTAATAATATAAAATTCACAGGGATTGGAACTGATTGATGTGACTCCCTCTCCCTCCCAGAAGTACAATTTGTGTCCGATTAAGCCCACACATGCCCGTGAATTGCTTGATTTAACCAGTATTTCTCATCAGTTTTCACAGATAAGTTATGCTGAGGAGGAAGAACGTTGAGTTTACAAGGATCTGAAAAGGTTCTGATTTTTTGTGAACACTTTATCTTTTTTTGATATGGAAAGCCTGTGAACAATCGTATCACATAAGCTCTGCGGTGGAAACAGATACGTAAATCATGCCCTTGGCTTACTCTTGTTTGTGTATGAATGAATAATTCTTTTCGCAGATACTTCAGCTTACTTCTTATTTTAAAAGTTACTTTAAAAAAATCAAGGTTCTTCATAGAGTCATAGCGTCATTAAGTGAGACAGTGTTGAAACAGGCCCTTCAGCCCAACTTGCCCACACCGGCCAACATGTCCCAGCTACACTAATCTCACCTGCCCACATTTGTCCCACACTTGGCAAAAGACACCAGGTCAATTATCATTGCGTCTCATCGATTTAGGGACCCGCATACGATTCAGAACTCGGGTGCTATCTGTGTGGAGTTTGCATGTTCTCATTTGACCTTGTACAAAGAAAACTTGTTGTAAGAAGCATAATTTGGAGGGAAAGATTATGAGCGGCATCCAAAGATGAGTCAAAGACTTGCATTTCAAGTGCAGCCTTACAAAGACAAAGTGAATTAGAGAACAAATGCCAGTGTTTCAGGTAACTAGGGGTAACTATCAATGTGCTGTTAGGCGGGGGGGGGGGGGGGAGGCGGGGGGGGGGGGGGGAGGGGGGGGAGGAAAAAACGCAAGAGGCCAAACTTAAACAGTTTGCCGAAGTTAGTGAGTTGAGGATTGAAATGTTGAAAGGTCGGATGACTGAATTCAATGCAGTTCTTTGGAAAGTGACTAATGCATATATTGAAACTGATGCAAAATGGAGTAGAGAAACAGACTTTGGAATGATCTGGTTAATGCTGGAAGAAGAACACCAACAAATTAAACGTTAAGTTAAAGTCTGAAGAAGGGTCTCGACCCTAAACATCACCCATCCTTTCTCTCCAGAGATGCTGCCTGTCCCGCTGAGTTACTCCAGCATTCTGTGTCTACCAGCAATACACAGAACGCACAGCAAATTGCAAATGGTCTTCTTTAGTTTCAGTACAGCCTAGATTCCCCCACTATGCTCAAAACCATTTCATGCACAAAGTATGTGCATTAAACGACTTGCCATGGAAGGATTACATTTTCAAGCAAATTCATTGATCTCGCTGTTTAATTGGTCTGGCAATCTTAAATTTTGAGTGGCATGGTGACGCAGTGGCAGAGTTGCTGCCTTACAGCGCCAGAGACACGGGTTCGATCCTGATCATGGGTGCTGTCAGTACAGAGTTTGTAAGTTCTCCCTGTGGCCGTGTGGGTTTTCTCTGGGTTTTCTCTACTTTCCTCCCACACTCCAAAGACATACACGTTTGTAGGTTAATTGGCTTCAGTAAATTGTAAATTGTCCCTAGCGTGTAGGATAGTGCTCGTGTATGGGGTGGTCACTGGTCGCTGGTCGACACTGACCTGGTGGCAGAAGGGCTTCTTCCACCCTGTTTCCACCCTGTGCAAGGGCCTGTTCGCACACTCTGAAGTCTAAATTAAAGTACAGGGTTAATTAAAGTGCTTTACAATCTGTACAGTGGCCATTTTGGAGCTTGCCAATGCCAAGATGATGTGTGACTTGGCAAAAAGGAGAGACCAGGTTATGAAATTGACTGCTCATATCTCCCCACATTAGTTAAGGAGACCACTGAAATGTTCTTGCCAGAGCTCAACAATAACAAAGCAATTAGTCTGGAGCAAGGGTTGCCAATTTAGATTAGCTATGGAGCCATCCAGAATCATATTGTGGTGAAGTTCCAATTAATCCAGTCTGAGCTCTAATTTACCCACTGGCCACTACGCGGGGAAGATTTCACGTTAGCTTTAGGTGGTATAATTTGTCAGGATTAAGTCAAGGGATGTTGGTGCTTGGCCATCAGATGTAGTTCCTGAGGAGCGCTGTACTGACAAATGTGCCAACTTTCAGAGGAGCCTAAATAGAGAGCTTGTCTGCCTTTTTTGTTCAAGTTATGTATGGCTATGCCGAGTGAAGAATAGAATGAATATCTAGGTTGACATTCATTCAAAAGGCAGTTTAATCAATTATAAAATTACAAACGCAGTCACATCCTATGGACATGAAAGGCTGTCTATAAAGACAACTTCTTCAATGCACAATGCATGTAAACAAGCATTTGAATGGTAAAGTGAGCACTCCTCTGCCAGAGGAAGCTATATAAACCGGGCAGTCAAAGGAAGCTGTGGAAGCAGATACAATTAATGCTTCTAAAAGACATTTGGACGGGTATGGGGAGACACAGCAAACTGCAGATGCTGAAATCTCGAGCAAAAACAAAGCAACTGAATGAACTCAATGGGCCAGTCCGCCTCTGCAAAGTGAATGGAGAGACGTTTTTTGGGTCGGGACCCTTCTCCAGTCTCAAGGAGCCCTAGACTGAAATGTCTCCGTCCGTCCATTCCATCTACAGGTGCTGCCTGACCGCGCTGAGTTTATCCTGCACTATATTTTTGGATAGATATATAGATAGGCATGGCTTAGAGGGCTGTGTGGCCAAATGCAAGCAAATGAGACTAGCACAGTATGCACAATTTGGATAAGATGGACTGAAGGGCTAGATCGGTGCAGGATAGATG
>NW_026576762.1:380000-470823 GCF_028641065.1 Leucoraja erinaceus | reverse complement strand
AATAACATCCTCATACACCTTCCAAGCCTCGGACTTACCTTTACCCTCGAGTTCACTCGTTTATCATTCTGGTTCTTGGACACACTATACATAATTGACTTTTCTCTGGTCGAGCTCCATTACAAGCGCTCTAAGAACCATCTCGTCAGAGTCCTTCCTCCAAACTCTCTCTTGGGATCCTAACCACAACCCCTTTATTTTCCCAGTCTAAAGCCTGCCATATTGAAATCCACCCATCACCACGTTCATTCCACTTTTTAAACTCCTTCTCGGCAAACTAATACACCCACAATCCGGCATACTATTGGGGGTCGGTAAATACCCCAATTAGTGGCCTTCTGCTTTTGCCTGTAACAATCCTCAACTTTAGCCATATGACGCTCTACCACTCAGTCCCTATGTCTTCCCTCGCAAGGACTGAATTCCATCCCTCACCAGCAGTTACCCTCCCTCCTCTGCCCGCCTGCCTTTCCTTTCTATAGGATGTATAACCTGAATAGTACGTTCCCAGGCCCGATCCTCCTGCATCCCCACAGTGTCAAAACCTACCAATCTCTCAACTGAGCCTGAACTTATTTCTTACAAGTGCAGACCGTTGGGTCGTTCCCCCAACGTGTGGTTGTGGGGGGAGGGGGGGGAGACGGCATGCAGCGTCACACACACTAAAAACTATCCCCCCCACCCCCCCCCACCGCACTCGCGCTAATTACAACCCCTTTATATTATATTAATATTATTAATTGCTCCTTTTACCTCCATAACTTAGACAGTGCGTGCGACAAAGGCAAAACAGTTATAATGGGTGACCTCAATCTACATATAGATTGGGTGAATCAAATTGGCAGGGGTGCTGAGGAAGAGGATTTCTTGGAATGTATGCGGGATAGTTATCTAAATCAACATGTAGAGGAAACCAACGAGAGAGCAGGCTATTTTAGACTGGGTATTGAGTAATGAGGAAGGGTTAGTTAGCAATCTTGTTGTGCGTGCCCCCTTGGGCAAGAGTGACCATAATATGGTTGAGTTCTTCATTAGGATGGAGAGTGACATTGTTAATTCAGAAAAAATGGTTTCTGAACTTACAGAAAGGTAACTTTGAGGGTATGAGACGTGAATTGGCCAAGATTGACTGGCTATTAATTCTAAAAGGGTTGACGGTGGATATGCAATGGAAGACATTTAAAGACTGCATGGATGAACTACAAAAATTGTTCATCCCAGTTTGGCAAAAGAATAAATCAGGGAAGGTAGTACATCCGTGGATAACAAGGGAAATCAGAGATAGTATCAAAGCGAAGGATGATGCGTACAAATTAGCCAGAAAAAGCAGCATACTGGAGGACTGGGAGAAATTCAGAGACCAGCAGAGGAGGACAAAGGGCTTAATTAGGAAAGGAAAAATAGATTATGAAAGAAAACTGGCAGGGAACATAAAAACTGACTGCAAAAGTTTTTATAGATATGTGAAAAGAAAGAGATTAGTTAAAACAAATGTAGGTCCCTTGCAGTCAGAAACAGGTGAGTTGATCATGGGGAACAAGGATATGGCGAACCAATTGAATAACTACTTTGGTTCCGTCTTCACTAAGGAAGACATAAATAATCTGCCGGAAATAGCAGGGGACACGCGGGTTAAAGGAGTTGGAGGAATTGAGTGAAATCCAGGTTAGCCGGGAAAGTGGTGTTGGGTAAATTGAATGGTTTAAAGGCCGATAAATCCCCAGGGCCAGATAGGCTGCATCCCAGAGTACTTAAGGAAGTAGCTCCAGAAATAGTGGGTGCATTGGTAATAATCTTTCAAAAAACTCTTTAGATTCTGGAGTAGTTCCTGAGGATTGGCGGGGGTAGCAAACGTAACCCCACTTTTTAAGAAGGGAGGGGAGAGAGAGAAAACGGGGAATTACAGACCAGTTAGTCTAACATCGGTAGTGGGGAAACTGCTAGAGTCAGTTATTAAAGATGGGGATAGCAGCACATTTGGAAAGTGGTGAAATCATTGGACAAAGTCAGCATGGATTTATTATGAAAGGTAAATCATGTCTGACGAATCTTATAGAATTTTTCGAGGATGTAACTAGTAGCGTGGATAGGGGGGAACCAGTGGATGTGGTGTATCTGGACTTCCAGAAGGCTTTCGACAAGGTCCCACATAAGAGATTAGTATGCAAACTTAAAGCATACGGCATTGGGGGTTCAGTATTGATGTGGATAGAGAACTGGCTGGCAAACAGGAAGCAAAGAGTAGGAGTAAACGGGTCCTTTTCACAATGGCAGACAGTGACTAGTGGGGTACCGCAAGGCTCAGTGCTAGGACCCCAGCTATTTACAATATATATTAATGATCTGGATGAGGGAATTGAAGGCAATATCTCCAAGTTTGCAGATGACACAAAGCTGGGGGGCAGTGTTAGCTGTGAGGAGGATGCTAGGAGACTGCAAGGTGACTTGGATAGGCTGGGTGAGTGGGCAAATGTTTGGCAGATGCAGTATAATGTGGATAAGTGTGAGGTTATGCATTTTGGTGGCAAAAACAGGAAAGCAGACTATTATCTAAATGGTGGCCGACTAGGAAAAGGGGAGATGCAGCGAGACCTGGGTGTCATGGTACACCAGTCATTGAAAGTAGGCATGCAGGTGCAGCAGGCAGTGAAGAATGCGAATGGTATGTTAGCTTTCATTGCAAAAGGATTTGAGTATAGGAGGAGGGAGGTTCTACTGCAGTTGTACAGGGTCTTGGTGAGACCACACCTGGAGTATTGCGTACAGTTTTGGTCTCCAAATCTGAGGAAGGACATTCTTGCCATAGAGGGAGTGCAGAGAAGGTTCACCAGACTGATTCCTGGGATGTCAGTCTTATGAAGAAAGACTGGATAGACTTGGTTTATACTCTCATTTATTCTAATTTATAGAATTTAGGAGACTGAGAGGGGATCTTATAGAAACTTACAAAATTCTTAAGGGGTTGGACAGGCTAGATGCAGGAAGATTGCTCCCAATGTTGGGGAAGTCCAGGACAAGGGGTCACAGCTTAAGGATAAGGGGGAAATCCTTTAAAACTGAGATGAGAAGAACTTTTTTCACACAGAGTGGTGAATCTCTGGAACTCTCTGCCACAGAGGGTAGTCGAGGCCAGTTCATTGGCTATATTTAAGAGGGAGTTAGATGTGGCCCTTGTGGCTAAGGGGATCAGAGGGTATGGAGAGAAGATAGGTACGGGATACTGAGTTGGATGATCAGCCATGATCATATTGAATGGCGGTGCAGGCTCAAAGGGCCGAATGGCCTACTCCTGCACCTAATTTCTATGTTTCTATAACCACCCTATCTACTGACGCATAGCCCCCAACTTGCAGTCACATCTAGAGAGGGGGAGGGGGGGGGTGGGGGCGAGGGTAGAGAGTGAGGGCAGAGAGAGAAGGGGCAGAGACAGAGAGAGGGGAGGAGGTAGAGAGAGAGGGTGAGAGTGAGGGGAAGAGAGAGAGGAGGTGCTGAGAGGGGGTGAGGTGGGGAGCAGGGAGAGGGAGGGGGTGGAGGGAAGAGTGTAGAGGGTGGGTGGAGGGGGATTTTGGGGAGAGGGAGGGTGGGGGGGGAGCAGGGGAGAGAGGGAAAGGTGGGGAGCAGGGAGGGGTGTGTGGGAAAGGAGGTAGGGGTGTGGGGAGGAGGGGGAGAAAAATGAGGAGAGAGAGAGAGGGGTGGGGGAGAGGAGAGGGGGTGATGAGAGGGGAGAGGAGGGGGTGAAAGAGGAGGAGGGGAGGGAGAGAGGGGGAAGAAGAGGGGGGAAGAGGAGAGGGGGGGGGCAGAAGAGAGGGGGAGGAGAGGAGAGTAGAGGGGGAGAGAGGAGAGAGGGGGAGAGAGAAGAGGGGAAGAGAGAGAGAGAAAGGGAGAGAGACAGGGGGGGAGAGTGAAATAAAGAGGGATAGAGAGAGAGAGAGAGAGAGAGAGAATGCCTTTTTACTCAACCCAAACCCCCCAAACAACCATTTGCAGGCAGTGCTTTTTTCCTCAAACTAACCATAACCATATTTTCATTTTCAAACCAAATTAAGGGTACTTACGCACAGCTGTGTAGACATTTGTTCAGTCATTCAGAGCTCAGACCTCCATGTTGTAGAGACTGATTAGGGCACACCACTTCCTGGTTTTATAGTCCCTCCCACCTGCCACCAGCGGGGGCAGCAGAGAGAATGGGGAATTTTGTAAAATCATCAATATATCTGTCATTTTTCATCGACGGGAAAAATCCTCGGCACACATACGGCAGAGGGGGGCTCTGAGCAAGGTGGCCAAAAATGACGGCCGTAGGTGGCGGCATTCTCTCGGATATCGCAGCACAGAATGCCAAAACCGGTCAAGAACAGACTTTTAGTAATATAGATACTTCGCACATTCATATACAATACTTTTATATGATACCTTAAGCATCTCACCTTTCACATCGATCCCTATTACACTTGGCCATACGCTCCTATCCCTTTGTGAGCTTCCTTTCCCGTTAATTCTGGGGTCAGTAACAATCCCTTCACTCTCTTTCCCTTTAACTCATCGACTATCCCATTTGACACCCCACCCCCCTTATTCAGTTTAAAACCTCCCGTGTAGCAGTGGCAAAGCTGCCGGCCAGAATGCTGGTCCCCCGCCTGTTAAGATGCAATCTTTGCCTCTTGTACAGTTCCCCTTTACTCCAAAACAGATCCCAGTGATCTAAGAATCTAAATCCCTGCCCCGTGTACCAGTTCCTCAGCCACACATTCAGTTCCCGTCTTTTCCTGTTCCTGCTCTCGCCAGCACGAGGAACTGGAAGCAAACCGGAGATAACAACCCTGGAGGTCTTGCTTTTCAGCATTTTTCCGAGCTCTCTAAAGTCACGCTGCAGAATATTAATCCCCTTCTTTCCGACATCGTTTGTGCCGACATGCACTGCCACTTGCGGCTGTTCACCTTCGCCCTTGTTCACCTCACACTTCCTTATCTCTGTATGTGCCTCTCCTGTGACTCTCATTCTGCAACTTCCTTCTCTCCAGAGATACTGCTTGTCCCGCTGAGTTACTCCAGCATTTTGTGTCTGTCTGTGGAGAACATTTTTTCGGTCACGACCCTTCTTCAGACGTGATACATCGCCTATCCACATTGACCAGAAATGCTGCCTGACCCACTGAGCTACTCCAGCAACCTGTGAAACATCACCTATCCACATTCTCCACAGATGCTGCCTGACCCGCAGAGTTACTCCAGCAACCTGTGAAACATCACCTATCCACATTCTCCACAGATACTGCCTGACCCGCTGAGTTATTCCAGCACCCTGTGAAACATCACCTATCCACATTCTCCACAGATGCTGCCTCCAGCACTTTGTGTCTTTTTGTGTATGAACCAGCATCTGCAGTTTCTTGTGTCGGCCAAAGAAAGGCATAAAGTGCTGGTGAAAAAATATGGGCAACTTTTCAAGTCAGGACACTTGGCTACTTGTCAAACATAGTTCGAGTTGAGAATTGTCAATCTCTGATTTTAGATGACTATCCAACAACCTACCTCCCTTTTATTGATAACTAGACCAAGTGCAGACCCGTTGGGTCTGCTCCCCCAATGGTGTGATCCCCCAAACCAATATTCCACCATGCACCCGTCTCCTCCAATGGAACTGAAGCCGTTCCCAAAAGTAAGATTCCAGCACTGCCCTGCCTCCCTCAGCAGTGAATTAAAAAAAAAATCCAATGGCACCTTCGCTGCCTGCTGCAGCAGTGAAAAGTTCAGTGTTCCTGTCTTGTAATTTTGTTTCGAAGTGTGTTGGAAGCTGACATGTAAATGGAGAAGCCTGTTTATTTTGGAAATACTTGGGGGTGGGTGGGGGGGGAGAAGGATTTGATTAAAAACGTGTACTTCAACACGACGAAATGTAATGAGGAGCAGATACTTAGAAAGAAAAGCGAAATCTCTACCGAAATGGAAAATATCTCGGAGATTGAGCGTCTGGATTGGGCGTGGCAATGAATCAAAGGAAGAAATGCAGCCGGCAGCCGTACATGCAAATGAATCCATTCCGATTGGACATCTGCGAGCATCGGCCATTCCGATTGGACATCTGCGAGTATTGGGCACGAATCGAAAGGCAGGAAGGGCGTCGGTCGGCAGTCGGTCGGATGGCCCCAGAGTTTTATAGATATATAGATAGATATAGATGGTATGAATATTGATGTCCCTAACTTCAAGTAACCCGTACATCCCATCTCTCTCCATCCCACCCCCACCCAAGTCATACCAGCTTCAGTCATCCTATTGAGTCACATTGTTTGTAACTTGATTTCACCGAGCCCACAGCTAACAATGACCTTTCCTTCAACATCATCATTTTTTGCATATCCTTAGCATCTGCTTTGTTCTGGCATTTTCTCACCTACCCCCTTCCATATCTCTAGTCTCCTTCTTCCCTGACGAAGGGCCTCGACCCAAAACGCCGCCCATTCATTTTCTCCAACGATGCTGTCTGACTTGCTGACTTATTCCAGCTTTTTGTGTCTCTCCCCTTTTTATCCTTCTCTCTTCCCTGTGCCTGAACTGCACGGGGCCCGTTTCCCCTTCAGTTTCACCAATATCGCTTTCTTTGGCTACACATTCTGCGTATCTTCTCTTCCTGTTCTTCCCATCTCTGGCCTTTGTCCACACATCTGCCAATCACCCCACCCCCCTCACCTGTATCCATCTATTACTAAAAGATGGTTACATAATGCTGGAGTAACTCAGCGGGACAGACAGGCAGTATCTCTGGAGAGAAGGAATGGGTGACGTTTCGGGTCGAGACCCTTCTTCAGAATAGTTAGGGATAAGGGAAACGTGAGATATAAACGATGATGTGGAGAGATAAAGAGCAATGAATGAAAGATTTTCATAAAAGTGACAATGGTAAAGGAAACAGGGCATTGTTTGCTGTTTGTTGGGTGTAAACGAGAAGCTGGTGCAACTAGCTTGGGACTATCCTGAAGTGAGAGAAATCAATATTCCTACCACTGGGCTCTAAGCTGCCCAAGCGAAATATAATATGCTAATCTTCCAATTTATGTTTAGCATCACTCTGATAATGGAGGAGACTGAGGACAGAAAGGTCTGTGTGGTTATGGGAAGGAGAAGTGTCCAGCAACCGGGAGATCAGGTTGGTTCAGGCGGGCTGAGTGAAGGTGTACCGCGAAACGATCGCCCAGTCTGCGTTTGGTCTCTCTGATGTATAAGAGTCCACATCTTGAACAACGGATACAGTAGATGAGGTTGGAGGAGGTGCAAGTGAGGCTTTGTCCCACCCTCACCTCCCTTCCAGCTTCCTTCCCCAACTACAATCAGACTGAAGAAGGGTCCCGACCAAAAACCTCACCAATCCATGTACTTGTATTAAACATCATACCCAATATTATGTATTTGTACAATGTGGACGGCTCGATTGTAGGACCCACAACCTTTTCCTGTCTCACACTCTGAAACAAGCGAAAAGTTTCATTCAGCAGAGATGAGCAATGTGCATCATTGAAAGCTGAAATGGCTTCAAATAGTGAGGATTGGCGAAGAATAGCCTGAAACAAAATGTAACATTGTTTGCGATCAAAAAAGTATGTTGTGCAGTGTGTATAATAATTGCCCTTTTTCTTCTGCAACATTAGTGATGGCTGCATTGGAAAAAGGTGAGTGTTTATTTTTATTTTATTTTAATATTTATTTCGAACAGAATAAAAGAATAAAAAGCAAATGTGAAACAGCATACAAAAAACAAACCAAAAATATTTATAAAGTGTCATAAACAATATCTATAAATAAATGAAATCGTATGTGTCCGAAAAGGAGCAGGAAGAAGCCAAAGCTTATTAATTCCCACCCCTTATTCAACTGCTTGTAATTATCTTATACAAATTTAGCAGCTACATGTACACCATATGCACACCAGCCACTATATGTACACCAAATTATTTACATTTAAACACTAATCAAGTATTTACAAAGCCATACAAAATAGAAAAAAAGAAAAATAAAATAAAAAACCCTCATATACTATACAGTATCTTAGTCATATATACAACCCATCACTCTATAATCACCCTTCCCAATACAATCAGTATAACAAATATCCCACTCACAAACACCTATCCTCATCCCAATATCCTTTTAAATAAGTGTACCACGCGATAGTGAGAGTAGGAATGGAGCGAGGTGGAGGATAAATGCGTGGCTGAAAGACTGGTGCAGAGGGCAGGGATTCAAGTTTCTGGATCATTGGGACTTCTTTTGGGGAAGGTGGGACCTGTACAGAAAGGATGGGTTGCACTTGAACCCGAGGGGGACCAATATCCTGGCGGGGAAATTTGCAAAGGCCACTGGGGAGACTTTAAACTAGAATGGTTGGGGCGAGGGACTCAAATAGAGAAAGCTAGTAGACAGAATGGGAGGCAGGAAGCAGAAAAGGGAAGCACTCGGACACAAGAGGAGAAAGAAAAAAAAAGGAAATAAACAGAGAAGAAGAGACGGGGGGGTTTCTTAAATGTGCATATTTTAATGCTAGGAGCATTATAAGAAAGGTGGATGAGCTTAGAGTCTGGATAGACACCTGGAAGTATGATGTTGTGGCGATCAGTGAAACATGGTTGCAGGAGGGCTGTGATTGGAAAATAAATATTACAGGATTTCATAGAAACATAGAAATTAGGTGCAGGAGTAGGCCATTCGGCCCTTCGAGCCTGCACCGCCATTCAATATGATCATGGCTGATCATCCAACTCAGTATCCCCGTACCTGCCTTCTGTCCATACCCTCTGATCCCCTTGGCCACAAGGGCCACATCTAACTCCCTCTTAAATATAGCCAATGAACTGGCCTCAACTACCCTCTGTGGCAGAGAGTTCCAGAGATTCACCACTCTCTGTGTGAAAAAAAGTTCTCCTCATCTCGGTTTTAAAGGATTTCCCCCTTATCCTTAAGCTGTGACCCCTTGTCGTGGACTTCCCCAACATCGGGAACAATCTTCCTGCATCTAGCCTGTCCAACCCCTTAAGAATTTTGTAAGTTTCTATAAGATCCCTTCTCAATCTCCTAAATTCTAGAGAGTATAAACCAAGTCTATCCAGTCTTCATAAGACAGTCCTGACATCCCAGGAATCAGTCTGGTGAACCTTCTCTGCACTCCCTCTATGGCAATAATGTCCTTCCTCAGATTTGGAGACCAAAACTGCACGCAATACTCCAGGTGTGGTCTCACCAAGACCCTGTACAACTGCAGTAGAACCTCCCTGCTATACTCAAATCCTCTTGCTATGAAAGCCAACATACCATTCGCTTTCTTTACTGCCTGCTGCACCTGCATGCCTACCTTCAATGACTGGTGTACCATGACACCCAGGTCTCGCTGCATCTCCCCCTTTCCCAATCGGCCACCATTTAGATAATAATCTGCTTTCCCGTTTTTGCCACCAAAATGGATAACCTCACATTTATCCACATTATACTGCATCTGCCAAACATTTGCCCACTCACCCAGCCTATCCAAGTCACCTTGCAGTCTCCTAGCATCCTCCTCACACCTAACACTGCCCCCCAGCTTAGTGTCATCCGCAAACTTGGGGATATTGCCTTCAATTCCCTCATCCAGATCATTAATATATATTGTAAATAGCTGGGGTCCCAGTACTGAGCCTTGCGGTACCCCACTAGTCACTGCCTGCCATTGTGAAAAGGACCCGTTTACTCCTACTCTTTGCTTCCTGTTTGCCAGCCAGTTCTCTATCCACATTAATACTGACCCCCCAATGCCATGTGCTTAAGTTTGTATACTAATCTCTTATGTGGGACCTTGTCGAAAGCCTTCTGGAAGTCCAGATACACCACATCGACTGGTTCTCCCCTATCCACGTTTCGTTGCTTCAGGTGTGATAGAATTGGAGGGGCAAGAGGTAGAGGTGTTGCATTGCTAGTTAGGGAAGATATTACAGCAGTGCTTTGGCAGGATAGATTGGAGGGCTCATCTAGGGAGGCTATTTGGGTGGAACTGAGAAGTGGGAAAGGTGTAGCAACACTTATAGGGGTGTATTATAGACCGCCAAATGGGGAACGAGAATTGGAAGAGCCAATATGTAAGCAGATAGCAGATATTAGTAGTAAGCACAAGGTAGTGATTATGGGAGATTTCAACTTTCCACACATAGACTGGGAAACGCATTCTGTAAATGGGCTGGATGGTTTGGAGTTTGTAAAATGTGTGCAGGATAGTTTTTTGCAGCAAAACATAGAGGTACCTACTAGAGGAGGGGCAGTGCTGGACCTCCTGTTAGGAAATGAGATGGGACAGGTGGCGGAGGTATGCGTTGGGGAGCACTTTGGGTCCAGTGATCACAATACCATTAGTTTCAATATAATTATGGAGAGGGTCAGAACTGGACCTAGGGTTGAGATTTTTGATTGGAGAAAGGCTAACTTTGATGAGATGCGAGATGATTTAAAAGGAGTGAACTGGGACATTTTGTTTTATGGGAAAGATGTAGAAGAGAAATGGAGGACATTTAAAGGGGAAATTTTAAGAGTACAGAATCTTTATGTTCCTGTTCGGTTGAAAGGAAACAGTAAAAATTGGAAAGAGCCCTGGTTTTCAAGGGAAATTGGACATCTTGTTCGGAAAAAGAGGGAGATCTACAATAATTATAGGCAGCATGAAGTAAATGAGGTGCTTGTGGAGTATAAGGAATATAAAAAGAATCTTAAGAAAGAAATTAGAAAAGCTAAAAGAAGATATGAGGTTGCTTTGGCAAGTAAGGTGAAAGTAAATCCAAAGGGTTTCTACAGCTATATTAATAGCAAAAGGATAACGAGGGATAAAATTGGTCCATTGGAGAGACAGAGTGGGCAGCTATCTGCAGAGCCAAAAGAGATGGGGGAGATATTGAACAATTTATTTTCTTCGGTATTCACCAAGGAGAAGGATATTGAATTATGTGAGGTAAGGGAAACGAGTAGAGTAGCTATGGATACTATGAGGTTCAAAGTAAAAGAAGTACTGACACTTTTGAAAAATATAAAAGCGGATAAGTCTCCAGGTCCTGACAGGATATTCCCTAGGACATTGAGGGAAGTTAGTGTAAAAATAGCCGGGGCTATGACAGAAATATTTCAAATGTCATTAGAAAAGGGAATAGTCCCCGAGGATTGGCGTACTGCGCATGTTGTTCCATTGTTTAAAAAGGGTTCTAAGAGTAAACCTAGCAATTATAGACCTGTTAGCTTGACTTCAGTGGTGGGCAAATTAATGGAAAAGATACTTAGACATAATATATATAAGCATCTGGATAAACAGGGTCTGATTAGGAACAGTCAACATGGATTTGTGCCTGGAAGGTCATGTTTGACTAATCTTCTTGAATTTTTTGAAGAGGTTACTAGGGAACTTGACGAGGGTAAAGCAGCGGATGTTGTCTATATGGACTTTAGTAAGGCCTTTGACAAGGTTCCTCATGGAAGGTTGGTTAAGAAGGTTAAACTGTTCGGTATAAATGCAGGAATAGCAAGATGGATTCAACAGTGGCTGAATGGGAGAAGCCAGAGGGTAATGGTGGATGGCTGTTTGTCGGGTTGGAGGTGACTAGTGGGGTGCCTCAGGGATCTGTGTTGGGTCCTTTGTTGTTTGTCATGTACATCAATGATCTGGATGAAGGGGTGGTAAATTGGATTAGTAAGTATGCAAATGATACCAAGATAGGGGGTGTTGTGGATAATGAAGAGGATTTCCAAAGTCTATAGTGATTTAGGCCATTTGGAAAAAATGGGCTGAAAGATGGCAGATGGAGTTTAATGCTGATAAATGTGAGGTGCTACACCTTGGCAGGACAAATCAAAATAGGACGTACATGGTAAATGGTAGGGAATTGAAGAATACAGTTGAACAGAGGGATCTGGGAATAACCGTGCATAGTTCATTGAAGGTGGAATCTCATATAGATAGGGTGGTAAAGAAAGCTTTTGGTATGCTAGCCTTTATAAATCAGAA
Source organism: Leucoraja erinaceus (assembly GCF_028641065.1). NCBI lineage: Eukaryota > Metazoa > Chordata > Chondrichthyes > Rajiformes > Rajidae > Leucoraja > Leucoraja erinaceus. Next base: position 458,816 of record NW_026576762.1, on the reverse strand, counting down.
CATTGAGTATAGAAGCTGGGATGTAATGTTAAAATTGTACAAGCCATTGGTGAGACCAAATCTGGAGTATGGTGTACAATTTTGGTCGCCCAATTATAGGAAGGATGTCAACAAAATAGAGAGAGTACAGCGGAGATTTACTAGAATGTTGCCTGGGTTTCAACAACTAAGTTACAGAGATAGGTTGAATAAGTTAGGTCTTTATTCTCTGGAGCGCAGAAGGTTAAGGGGGGGACTTGATAGAGGTCTTTAAAAATGATGAGAGGGATAGACAGAGTTGATGTGGACAAGCTTTTCCCTTTGAGAATAGGGAAGATTCAAACAAGAGGACATGACTTCAGAATTAAGGGACAGAAGTTTAGGGGGACTTAGGGGGAACTTCTTTACTCAGAGAGTGGTAGCAGTGTGGAATGAGCTTCCAGTGGAAGTGGTGGCGGCAGGTTCGTTGGTATCATTTAAAAATAAATTGGATAGGCATATGGATGAGAAGAGAATGGAGGGTTATGGTATGAGTGCAGGCAGGTGGGACTAAGGGAAAAATGTTGTTCGGCACGGACTTGTGGAGCCGAGATGGCCTGTTTCCATGCTGTAATTGTTATATGGTTATAAGTGTTTTTGTACATCTTTTTTTAACTGAATTATGCTTGTGTTAAGTTTTATCCCCTGTTCCAGACCATTCCACAAATTCACACCACAGATTGCTATGCACATACTTTTAAGAGTTGTTCTGACATTGAGTTTTTTTGAATTATGTTCCCCTCTCAAATTATACCCACCCTGTCTTTCCATAAACAGTTTTAGTATATTTCTAGGAAGTAAATTATTTCTTGCTTTGTACATGATTTGCGCAGTCTTAAATTTAACCAGATCAGTGAACTTTCACTAGTGTTCACTAGGAATTGACCACAATTGAATCAACGGATCTTTATTTTGTACAGCTAATCCATTATTTGTCAGTCATACCTTGCAGTACAAATCTTAAGTCTTTTCATAAAGGCAAGAATGGGCATGTTGCTATAGAAACGCCTCAGAGGAAAGACCCTTGTCGGAAAGGAAACATTTCCTAATCTAATCAAATCCATTAAACAAATAAAATGAACAAATGATATTGCCAAGTGCAGGAACTATCTTTGACGTAGTGGGGAGGTGTCCGACTGCCCTACGGCTACAGATATGCATGGAGGCGAGTATAATTTCTTATCATTTCTGGAGATGGTTGGCATTTTCTTTCATTATTGATAGTACAACATGAATTCTGAAGAATTCCAAAGAACACAGTGAGGTCAGGAAATATTGGGAAGATGTTGATTGCCTGCTCCTCGACAGGGCCAAGGAGGGCTTATATTAGGAACACTTCTCCATCCGTTTCCCACCACGGATGGCTGACCTACTGTGTCTACCGGCACTTTGGAGGGGAATGAAGAATAGACAATAGTTGCAAGAGAAGGCCATTTGACCGTTCGAGCCAGCACTGCCATTCAATGTGATCATGGCTGATCATCCCCAATCAGTACCCCGTTCCTGCCTCCACCTCATATCCCAACTCTGCTATCTTTAAGAGTCCTATCAAGCTCTCTCTTGAAAGTATCCAGAGAACCGGCCTCCACCGCCCTCTGAGGCAGAGAATTCCACAGACTCACAATTCTCTGTGTGAAAAAGTGTTTTCTCGTCTCCGTTCTAAATGGCTTACCCCTTATTGTTAAACGTGGCGAGTGTGGACCCATTTTTGGACTGATGGAGTGAGGGGAGAAAGCTGGAAAAAAAGAAATGTTGTCGGGACAGACTCTGGGACTTGATTATGGTGGGGTGGGTGGGGGGGGTGAAGTGTCTCCTTAACTTGGAGAATTCAATGTTCTTGTCATTGGGCTGTATGCTATTAGGTGCTGCTCCTCCAGTTTGCGTATCACCTCACTGTGGCAATGGAGGGCCCAGCACAGGAAGATCAATGTGGGAGTGGGAAGGGGTTAAAATGGTTGGCAACCGGGAGATCCAGCAGGCCTTGGCGGACCGAGCAAAAATCTCAGTGAAATGCTGGAGTTACTCAGTGGGACAGGTAGCATCTCTAGAGAGAAGGAATGGGTGACATTTCAGGTTTAGACCCTTATTCAGAAGTGATAGGTGGATATAGGTGAGGGAGACACAAGATACTACAGATGCCGGAATCTTTCATCGAACAGAATTTAGTTAGATGCACAGAATCTCTTGTCCAGAGTGTGGGAATCAAGGACCAGGGAGCATGGGATCAAGGTGAACGGGAAAAGATTTAATAGGAATCAGATGGGTAACCGTTTCACACAAAGTGTACTTGATGTCAGGAGCAAGCTGCCAGAGGACATAGTTGAGGCTGGGACTATCCCAAAGTTTAAGAAACAGTTAGACAGGTATATGGATAGGAAACGTTTAGAGGGATATGGAGCAAATGCAGGGAGGTGGGACTAGTGTAGCTGGGACATGTTGGTAGTTGTGGACCAGTTGGGCGGAAGGGCCTGTATCCGCACTGCATGACTCGAACACGAAGTGCTACAGTACCTTGGCGGGTCAGGCAGCATCTGTGGAGAACATGGAGAGGTGACGTTTCACAGAATGCTGGAGTAACTCAGTGGGTCAGGTAGCATCTGTGGAGAACATGGATAGGTGACGTTTCACAGAGTGCTGGAGTATCTCAGAGGGTCTTCCCAGCAGAATAAACCTCCCCCCACCCCCCTCACTCCGACACTACTACCCCAACCCCCTCCCCCTACTCCTGCAACCCCCTCCCCTCACTACTCTCCCCGCCGTAACCTGACACTACTCCCCCCCCACCAGCCCCTCACCCCAAAACTACTCCCCCATCCCCACCCTCACCCCGACACTACTCTCCCCATCCACACCCTCACCCCAACACTACTCTCCCACCTCCCTCACCCCAATGCTACACCCCCCACCCTCATCATCCCGACACTACTCCCCCACCCCCTCATCCCGACACACTCACCCACCCCCCCCTCACCCCCGACACTACTCCCCCACCGCCTCACCCCGACATTTCTCCCCCACCCCCCCTCAGCCCAACATTACTCCCCCTCACCCCGACATTACTCCCCCCCCCCCCTCATCCCGACATTACTCCCCCACCCCCTCATCCAGCGCCGTCCGTCCCCCTCATCCCGACACTACTCACCCACCCCCAACACCCCGACATTACTCCCCCCCCCCCCCCCCCCTCATCCCGACACTACTCCCCCCCCCCCCCAACACCCCGACACTACTCCCCCACCCCCTCATCCCGACATTACTCCCCCGTCCCCCCCTCATCCCGACACTACTCACCCCCCCCCAACACCCCGACATTACTCCCCCACCCCCCCCCCTCATCCCGACACTACTCCCCCACCCCGACATTACTCCCACACCCCCCTCACCCCGACATTACTCCCTCACGCCCCCGGTCCCTAGACGGTGGTGTTGCGGCGGCAGCGGCGGGAACCGGCCAGGCCACTGTCACTGTCCGGCCGGAGGAGTGGACCCGCCATCCCTGCTCCACCGGAGCCGCTGATCGCGCCCGTGTACTCACGGATCACCCGCCCGTTGCCCCGGAGACGGACAGACACAGATGCGGACCCGACTGCAACCCGGAAATTACGTAATGACAGCGGACAGACCAGAAATTACTTCACAGCGGCGCACAGCCCTTTTGCTCTGGTCCTCCAAGTGCAGCGTCTCTGGTCCTCCGAGTGCAGCGTCTCTGGTCCTCCGAGTGCAGCGCCCCCTGGCGGCGGGAGTCCGTGACGCACCGTGTTTGTTCCTCTGTCTACAGCGCCACCTGGCGGCGGGAGGGTTGAGTTTAGTTTACTGTCACGTGTACCGAGGTTCAGTGAATAGCTTTGTTGTTGTTGCTAACCAGTCAGCAGAAAGACAACACGTGATCACAATCAATCTGTCCACAGTGAACGGATACGGGATGAAGCGAATAACGTTGAGTGTTAGACTTGTGTGACTCCAATGCGGAGACAAGGTTTCTCCCTGTATAAGGTCAAAAGTGCAGAATTAGGCCATTCGGCCCATCAAGCCCACTCTGCCATTCAATCATGGCTGATCTATCTCTTCCTCCTAACTCCATTCTCCTGCCTTCTCCCCATAATCCCTGACAATCGTATCTCGGTACACGGAGCGGCCATGAGCCAATATTAGGAGAAGGGGAGGTGCAACGAGACCTGGGTGTTCCTGTACATCAGTCCCTGAAAGTACACATGCAGGTACAGCAGGCAGTAAAGAAAGTTAATGGTATGTTGGCCTTCATTGTGAGAGGATTTCAGTTTCGGAGCAAGGAGGTCCTACTGCAGTTGTACAGCGCACTGGTGAGACTGCACCTGGAATATTTGTGTGTAATTTTGATCTCCTAATTTGAGGAAGGACATTCTTGCTATTGAGGGAGAGCAGGATAGGTTCACAAGGTTAATTCCCGCAGGTAGACAAAAATGCTGGAGAAACTCAGCAAGTGAGGCAGCATACACAAAAATGCTGGAGAAAATCAGTGGGTGCAGCAGCATCTATGGAGCGAAGGAAATAGGCAACGTTTCAGGCCGAAACCACCAAGTGAGGCAGCATCTTTGGTACGAAGGAATTCCTTTCATGGATGCTGCCACACCAGCTGAATTTCTCCTGCATTTTTGTCTACCTTCGATTTTTCCAGCATCTGCATGTCTTAAACGGGTTAATTCTCGAGATGGCGGGACTGACATATAATGAAAACATGGGTCGACTGGGCTTGTATTTGCTGGAATTTAGAAGGAAGAGAGGGGATCTTGTAGAAACATAAAATTATTAAAGGATTGGACAGGGTAGATGCCGAAAACATGGCTCCGATGTTGTTGGAATCCACAACCAGGGGGGTCACAGTTTAAGCAGGTACACAAAATTGCTGGAGAAACTCAGCGGATGCAGCAGCATCTATGGAGCGAAGGAAATAGGCAACGTTTCGGGCCGAAACCCTTCTTCAGACTGATGGGGGGTGGGGGGGGAAGAAGGAAGGAAAAAGGGAGGAGGAGGAGCCCGAGGGCGGGGGGATGGGAGGAGACAGCTCGAGGGTTAAGGAAGGGGAGGAGACAGCAAGGGCTAGCAAAATTGGGAGAATTCAACGTTCATGCCATCAGGACGCAAGCTGCCCAGGGGGACTATGAGGTGCTGTTCCTCCAATTTCCGGTGTTGCTCACTCTGGCAATGGAGGAGACCCAGGACAGAGAGGTCGGATTGAGAATGGGAAGGGGAGTTGAAGTGCTGAGCCACCGGGAGCTCAGGTAGGTTATTGCGGACTGAGCGGAGGTGTTCGGCGAAACGATCGCCCAACCTCCGCTTAGTCTCCCCGATGTAAATCAGCTGACATCTAGACCAGCGGATGCAGTAGATGAGGTTGGAGGAGATACAGGTGAACCTTTGTTGCACCTGAAACGACTGCTTGGGACCTTGAATGGAGTCGAGGGGGGAGGTGAAGGGACAGGTGTTGCATTTCTTGCGGTTGCAACGGAAAGTGCCCGGGGAGGGGGTGGTATGGGAGGGAAAAGAAGAATTGACAAGGGAGTTGCGGAGGGAGCGGTCTTTGCAGAAGGCAGACATAGGGGGAGATGGGAACATGAGGCGAGTGGTGGGGTCATGTTGGAGGTGGCGGAAATGGCGGAGGATTATGTGTTGTATTTGCCGGCTGGTGGGGTGAAAGGTGAGGACCAGGGGGACTCTGCCCTTGTTGCGAGTGCGGGGATGGGGAAAGAGAGCAGTGTTGCGGGGTATGGATGAGACCCTGGTGCAAGCCTCATCTATGGTGGCGGAGGGGAATCCCCGTTCCCTGAAGAACAAGGACATTTCCGATGCCCTGGTATGGAATGTCTCATCCTGGGAACAGATGCGGCGTAGGCGGAGGAATTGGGAGTAGGGGATGGAGTCTTTACAGGGGGCAGGGTGGGAAGACGTGTAATCCAGATAGCCATGTGAGTCAGTTGGTTTGTAGTGTATGTCGTTCAGAAGTCTGTCCCCTGCGATGGAGATGGTGAGGTCAAGGAATGGAAGGGAAGTGTCGGAAATGGTCCAGGTGTATTGGAGTGCCGGATGGAAGTTGGTGGTGAAGTGGATGAAGTCAGTCAGTTGGGTGTAGGTACAGGAGGTGGCCCCAAAGCAGTCGTCAATGTAATTAAGGTAGAGGTCGGGGATGGGGCCCTGGTACGTGACAGTTTAAGAATAAGTGTTAGGCCATTTAGGACTGAGATGAAGAAAAACTTTTTCACACAGAGTTGTAAATCTGTGGAATTCTCTGCCTCAGAATTCTCTACTACAAACCCGCTGACTCTCATGGCTATCTGCACTACACTTCTTCCGACCCTACTTCCTGTAAGGACTCAATCCCCTACTCCCAATTCCTCCGTCTATGCCGCATCTGCACCCACGGCATCGGAGATGTCCTCATGCTTTAGATAAAGCAGGAAATGCTACACTTGTCGCTTTACCTCCCCCTTGATTCCATCCAAGGACCCAAGCAGTCTTTCCAGGTGTGGCACCTGCACCTTCTCCAACCTCATCTATTGCATCCACTGCTCGGGGTGTCGGTTGCTCTACACCGGTGAGACCAAGTGTAGGCTTGATGATCGCTTCGCCCAACACCTCCGCTCGATTCGCACTTACCAACCTGATCTCACTGGGGCCTAGCACTTCAACTCCCTCTCCCATTCCGAATCCGACCTTTCTGTTTTGGGCCTCCTCCATGGCCAGAATGAGTCCCATTGTAAATTAGAGGAGCGGCTCATATTTTGCTTGGGTAGTGTGCCCAGCAGTATAAACATTGACTTCTCCAATTTCAGGTAGTCCTTTCTCGCTCCTTCTCCTCCCCTTCCCAGCTCACCCGTCTCCGCCTCTTCCTTACTTTTCTATTCCAATTCATAATTTATGTGTAAAAATACGTTTAATCCGAGGAGCGGGAGGTGCCAGATAGCGGGAGAGCGAGGTGTAACAGCGAGAGAGAGGAAGCAGATGCGAGTGACGGGGAGAGACATTCTCGTAAGCTGCGCTGCTGCGCGCACACAGTCCCGCACCTCATCCGCAGCCAGGATCAAACCCGGGTCCCCAGCACCACAAGGGCTGCCGAACCATCACTGGACAGTCCCCGTCCTCCCGAGTGTCCCATCCACGCCCGGGGGGGCGGCCGGAGGTGTCCGGGCGACCCTGGACCGACGGGACACCGACCTGGAGCAGCGGCAGCCCCATGCCCACAGCCAGCGCAGAGAATAAGCGCCAACCCCAGTCCAACCCCGCTCCAACTACCGAGGATCCCATGCCGCGACGAGCCAGGGACCGCCAGCCGCAGTCGCCACCCCACCCAGAGGCCGCCGGCCAACTCCCCCGGGCGCCGGTGAAAGCCGAGCACCAGCCATCAACGGGGGGACACAAAACGCTGCAGCAACTCAGCGGGACGGGCAGCATCCCCGGAGAAAAGGAATGGATGACGTTTCAGGTCGAGACCCTTCTCCAGAGATGTTGCCTGACCCGCCGAGCCATCGCAGCATCCACTGTGCATCCTCACCGATGACCGGCGCTCGGCTCCCGCCGGCACCGTGGTGGCCAACCGACAGCCACTGGACAAGGCGAGACGCTCAGCCGACGGTCCCCGGCCCGCCCAGGAATAGTCCCCCCGGGAGCGGGAGCTGGAGCAGAGCCGAGCCGGAGACAGCGGCTGCAAGTCCAGGGCCACCACCGCTCAGGGTTACTTCCCATCAGACTGAAAAAGGGTCTCGACTAGAAACAATACGCAATCCCTCTCTCCACAGAAGCCGCCCGACCCGCTCAGTGACTCCAGCACTGTGTGACCTTCTTCTTTGTATGTGACTGCGCAATGGCAGGGTGCGTGGTCGACAGTCCCCCTCGGATTGGCGGTGACGTCAGTGCGCTGGTCGTGCAGACCCCCTTCTCCCACTTACTTCCTCACCCCCTCCTTTCTACCCCTCTCCCCTCACTCAACTCTCTCTCTGCCCCCCCCCCGCTCTCCCCTCACAACCCCTCTCCCTTTCTCCCCCTCCCCTCACTTCCATCGTCCTCATACATTTCCCCACTTCCCCCCTTGCCTCCTCGCGACCTCTCCCCCCTCCCCCCCCCCCCCCCCCCCCCTCGTATCTCCCCCATTCACCTCCTCCTCCCCCCACTCTAAAATGTTGGTCAATTCAGAATGCTGCAAAAGCCTGTGAATACTGAGCACAAAGCTTGCAGTTAAATGACCTTCGCTTTCTCAATGAGAATAGAGATAAGGGATGTTCCCGGGCGTCTAGAACTCCTACACTGTTACCAGCAAGCTGTAAGAAGAACAATAGACCCGTTCTTACCTTTGCAGCTGTACTATTTCCCAAACTAATAGATATGCTTTGTTTCTTTCCCATTTGTGTTTAACTGAAGCCTCTTTGTTATTAACCCTGTGCTTATGGCTGTTGTATTAGTATAAAGATGTGTGTAATCTTCTGTATCGTCAGTCTGAACAGCGCCAGCCTTTGGCGTGGACGCTTTGTGCACATCTCTGGCTGTATTTTCTATTTCACCTTGGTGACCCAGTAAAGGCTATTTACAGAGATTTTTGACTCTTTGATTTATTCTATTCATCAAGCTTTACGAACTTTAACATTTGGCGTAGTCGGCAGGGTACCTTTGGGACAAGATAGCACGGACGTATAAGTGGCAATAGTGCAACTGAGGTTCGGAGGGGGATGTTTGTGCACTCTCCTGGCCCCTTGAGCCAGGTCCCCAAATCCAGAGGCACTGTGCTCCCATGCCGTGGTCTGATCTCAAACTCCCAACTGGTATCCGAACGAACAAAGAATTGAGGTGAGTATACTTTTAATTTTTATTCGTCGGTCTTGTTGAGAGATCAAGGGTGTGCTGGATTGAGAAACGAGAGACGAGGTGTCCGTTTGCTTAGTTGAGACATCCGAGGGGTTGTCGGGTTGAGAGGCTAAGGAGGATGGGCCAGGGCCTTGCACTCCCTCTCCCCTGGCCCCACACTCCCTCTCCCCTGGCCCCACACTCCCTCCCTCCCACACACTCCCCTGGCCCCACACTCCCTCTCCATTGGCCCCACACTCCCCCTCCCCCTCCCTCCTATGCCCCTCTCCCCGCTGCCCCGCACTCCCTCTCCCCTCCCGCTGCCCCGGACCCCACACTCCCTCTCCCCCCTGCGGATCCAATCTTTGGCCGGAAGCAAGATGGCGGAACAAGATAGCGGAGGCTGATTGCTAAAATGAGTCATATAATCACCCATGAATCCGCCCATGAGCGTACTACACGTTTGCGTGAGTAACCCATCTTGCTTCGCAATAAGATCTTTGGTTGGATCTGCAGTCGGCGGCTGCACATCCTACCAAGAGAAGCGGCGCGATGTCACTCACAGCCGCCAACTGAGCGCATCCCCGGACCGCACTGATCCCTGGCACACGGCGCTAAGGGACAAATTGCGCAGGGACTGAATTCAGAGTGAGAACTCGGTCGTGAGCGTGAGGGCGTGAGAAATTGCTCCAGGGCGTGAGTCTCACGCCGAAAGCGTGATAGTTGGCAGCCCTGCAACACCACCAGGAGTGGAATAACCCCGGCTGTGGCGGAGGGACAGGCCTTATCACGGAGCACTCAGGAGGTTCAGTGCGCCCTGCGTAGGATTAATCCACGCAAGGCTGCAGGCCCGGTTGGACTCCAGGGAAGGGTACTAAGGGACTGTGCTGTACAGCTGGCAGAGGTATTCACGAGAAATTTTAATCTGTCTCTATCTCTGGCAACGGTCTCCAAGTGCCTCAAAACAGCTACCATAGTGCCCGTGCCGCAAAAGTCTAAAGTCACCAACCTTAACGACTACCGCCCGGTCGGCCTAACTCCAATCCCAATGAAGTGCTTTGAAAGACTGGTCCCAAATCAAACCCAGCATCCCTGCTTCACTGGACTCTCATCAATTTGCATACAGGGCAAATAGATCAACAGAGGATGCCATCTCTCTGGCTCTTCGCACTGTCGTGGCTCACCTGGACAGACAGGGCACTACGTGAGGATGCTCTTCATAGACTATAGCTCTGCGTTCAATATGGTCATCCCCACCAAGCTCACCACCAAACTCCACCAACTAGGCCTCAGCTCGCTGATATGCGATTGGATCCTGAACTTTCTGATGGAGCGACTGCAGGCAGTGAGACTGGGCCCGCACCTGTCCTCTACTATCACCCTGAGCACCGGCACACCACAGGGCTGTGTACTAAGCCCCATGCTCTACTCCCTCTTCACTCACGACTGTGTTCCTGCATTCGACACCAACACCATCGTCGAGTTTGCAGACGACACAACAGTGATTGGGCTGATCACCAACGGTGATTAAACAAAATACAGAGCCGAGGTGCAGAACCTGGCGGACTTGTGCACACGTAACAACTTGTCACTAAACACCTCCAAGACCAAGGAGCTGATTACTGACTTCAGGAGGTCCCATAATGGAGAACACGCCCCAATCACCATCTCCAGGGAAACTGTGGAGAGAGTGTCCAGCTTTAAGTTTCTGGGCATTCATATTTCAGAGGACCTCACATGGTTCACCAACACCGCTGCGCTGGTCAAGAAGGCACAGCAACGTGTGTTCTTCCTGAGAACATTAAAAAAGACTGGTTTGCCCCAACAGCTGCTGACAACCTTCTACCGCTGCACCACAGAGAGCATATTAACATATGGCATCTCTGTGTGGTATCTCAGCTGCACGGAGGCGGAGAGGAGAGCTCTTCAGCGCGTCTTTCACAGAGCGCAGAGGATTATAGGGTTACAGCTACCAGCCTTGGAGGGCATCTACCACACACGGTGCCTCAGGAAGGCCGTCAGCATCCATAAAGACTCCTCACACCCTTGTAATGGACTGTTTGAACTACTTCTCCGGCAGACGTTACAAGGCCTTCTATGCCTGAACCTCCGGACTCAGAAACAGCTTCATTCCCAGAGCTATAGTGGCTCTGAACCGCACCTGCTGAGTGCCCCCCACCTCCCCCGGACTGTCTCCCTCAGATGGTCACGTCGCACAGTTTATTTATTTATTTTATTTTTTTGACATCGGTTGGAAGCTGTATACTAAATCTCGTTGCACTGATGTGCAATGACAATAAAATTTATTATTATTATTATTATTATAATTATATTATGTGACGGGAATTGGCTAGGTTTGACTAGGAAATTATACTTAAAAGGTCTGAAGAAGCGTCTTGACCCGAAACGTCACCTATTCTCGTTTTCACCCAGCAAACAGCTAACAATGGCCTGTTTCCTTTATCATTGTTACTTTTTTCCATATCTTTCATTCATTGTTCTATATCTCTCTACATCATCATCTATATCTCTTGTTTCCTTTTCCCGTGAGTTTCAGTCTGAAGAACTGTCTCGACCCGAAACGTCCATTCCTTCTCTCCAAACATGCTGCCTGTCCCACTGAGTTACTCCAGCTTTATGTGTCTATCATCGGTTTAAACCAGCATCTGCAGTTTCTTGCTACACATTTTGTCTGCTATTTCAAGTGCTCGTCCCTTCATGGAAAATGTACTTCCAATGTTTGTCTTCATTTCTTCATCCAACCACCTTCATCAATACCTTCTGGTTATCATAACCACACCCTCCCAGAAGGACCTCTTTGCTTCTATATTCAACTTCTCTTGTTATGAAGGCTATCATGCCATTCGCTTTCTTCACTGCTTGCTCTACCAACGCACTTACTTTCAGTGACTGATGAAGAAGGACCCCCAGGTCTCGTTGTACTTCCCTTTTTCCCAACTCGACACCATTTCGATAATAATCGTCCTTTCTGTTTTTGCTATCAGTGGATAACTTCACATTTATCCATATTAAACTGCATCTGCCATGCATCTGCCCACTCCCCCAAAATGTCCAAGTCCATCCTGCATTATCATAGCATCCTCCTCACAGTTCACACTGCCACCCAGCTTTCTGTCATCTGTAAATTTGCTAATGTTACTTTTAATCCCTTTAATCTGAATCATTAATACATATAGAAAATAGCTGCGGTCCCAGCACCAAGCCTTGCGGTACCCCACTAGCCACTGCCTGCCATTCTGAAAGGGACCAGCTATTCCTACTCTTTGTTTCCTGTCTGCCAACCAATTTTCTATCCATGTCAGTACACCACCCCTAATACAATGTGCTCTAATTTTGCCCACTAATCTCCTATGTGGGACCTTATCAAATGCTTTCTGAAAGTCCAGGGACACTACATCCACTGGCTCTCCCTTGCCCATTTCCCTAGCTACATCCTCAAAGAACTCGGACCGATCCTGCTGCTGCTATCCAAATGTGCCGCTATTTCATCTCTTATAGTCAGAGTGAGGTCATTGTGTGGAGGTGGGGATCAGGGAGGGGAGGTGAGGGTGGTGCTGGTTGTAAGGTGCCGCAGTTGTCACGGTTCCTGTCCCCACCCCCCGGGGGTTGGAGCCGCGACACAAACTCTAGAATCAATATAGCATTTTGAACGATGCAGCCAATGGGCAGCGGCGCCGGAAATAGACACAGACAGACGGCGTTGGAGGAGGTTGTGTCTGGTGTCTGCTCAGCTATACTCTACCCTACATCATCTACTGTACTGTATTATACTCTAGGTGCGGCGGGGACAGGCGGCGACCAGAAGGGGAGTGGGTGAAGTGGCCACGCTCACGCTCCTTGTTCCCGGCGCCGCGGCGAAGCTTCTGCTGCTCGGACCCCGGCCACCGGGACCATCACTCGGTGAGTCTGTCTGTCTGTCTGTCTCTGTCTGTCTGTCTGTCTGTCGTGTCGTGTCGGTCCCTGGCCCCGCACAGGTGACCACTCCTCCCGGCGCCGGGGACCCTGCGGACGGGGGCGGCCCCCAGCCTCACCCCCTTGTCTGTCTCCCCTTAAACACCGACCCACGGCAGCGCTGTCACAGCCCAGGGGCGCTTCACCGCTGAATGAACCAACCGCACATTTTAAAGAAGTATTGTACAAGTTATTGACATTTGTAACTTTACAAAAACTACTTTTAAAGCCGCTTCCACTTGCCCTGTCTGTCAATGACGTCACGATGGAATCCCGAATCTCATTCATTTACATAAAATTCTAAACAAAATCTGTTTCATTCAAATTCTTCCGTTTTCATTCACAATAAACGTCACACATGGAATTCGAATCTCATTGACATTAAACATCGTGTGGGGTTGGGGTGGGATAGGGTAGAGGTGAGGAGTGGGGGAGCAGGCAGGCAGGGAGAGGTGTTATGGAGGGAGGAAGGGAGTGACTGAGGGAGGGAGAGGTGGTTGAGGGAGGAAGAGAGGGGAAAGAAGAGGGAAGGTGAAGGAAGATGCCTGGTGTGGGCCGAGCCTTGGAGCTGTAGCCGGGCCCAGGATTTGGGCGCTGGGGAGCGGACAAAGACACGGACTGGGCCCTGAGTGCGGCTCCGGGCCCTGCGCTGGGGTTCGAGCCGGTGTGGGGTCCGGGGTTTGCTGTTCCGGGCCCGCGGGGAGGGAGAGGAGCGGGAACCTGGGGCAAGAACCTCCCCCAGACCACAGCCTCAGCCTCTCCCTCCCATGGCTCCAGACCTGTCGACACGTGACGCCTGTATGGTCGTGAATAGTCGTCCAAAAAGTCGTACTTTTTCCTGGTCACCGCTGGATTTTCAACACGTTGAACATTTTTGGCGACCTGCTGCGACTATGACGGGTGCCGGCAGTCGCCGAAAAAAATAGCCTAAGTGGGGCAGGCCCTTTAGACTGTTGAGAAAGCCTTGTTTATGGGCTCATAGTCAGGTGGGGGCTGTAAAGCTCCACTTGGTTCCAGTTGGATTGTCTGGTCCCTGTATTGTCAGAGAGACACAAAATGCTGGAGTAACAATAGGACAGGCAGCATCTCTGGAGAGAAGGAATGGGTGACGTTTCTGGTCTAGACGCTTCTTCAGACAGATATCAGGGGAGTGGGAGGTACATTGACAAGGAAATCTATAACTGTATAGATAAGGATATCTCCCACTCGCCTGACATCAGTCTGAAGAAGGATCTCGACAGGAAACATCACCCATTCCTTCGCTCCAGCGATGTTGCCTGTCCCGCTGAGTTTCTCCAGCATTTTGTGTCCATCTTTGGTGTAGAGCAGCATCTGCAGTTCCTTCCTACACAAGCCATGTGGACAGGCCGGTGGGGGTGGGTAGGAACGGGTTGGGGGAGAAGTCGGGAGTATGACGACGGCCGCTGACTCTACTAACAACGTACCTTGGTGTAAAACACCCCCCCCCCCCCCCCCGGACATAAAGGATAGTTTGAGTGAGAATGCTAAATGCATTTCGTTGTCTCTGTACTGTACACTGACAATGACTGTGAGTATGGGACAATTAAAATTGACGACAAAGTCACTGTGTTGATGGTGCAGGTTTAAAAGGGTGGCACGGTGGCGCAGTGTAGAGTTACTGCCTTACAGCGCTTGCAGCCTCAGTGATCAGGGTTCGATCCCGACTACAGGTGCTGTATTTACACAGTTTGTATGTTCTCCTCGAGGGTTTTCTCCGAGATCTTCCATTTCCTCCCAAGCTCCAAAGACATATAGGCTTGTTGGTTAATTGGCTTTGGTTAAATGTAAAATTGTCCCTAGTGTGTGTAGGGTAGAGTTAATGTGCGGGGATTGCTGGTCGGTGTGGACTCGGTGGGTCGAAGGCTTGTTTCTGCGTTGTACCTAAACTCCACAGTGATTGGAAACAACCAGCGCTGCCTCTGGGTTGTTGGTTTTTGGTCACATTTGCTCTGAAACACAGAAGGAAGCAGATCCGGTGAAACTTCTCAAAGAAACTAGAGAAATGATGGAATGGGTTTACTAGCCAGTGGGCGAAGAGCGAGGGGCAGGGGGATTGGTGATTGTTCAAGCATTTGTGATTATCTTCCGTTCACACAAAGTGGGCGCAGGCAGCCATGTGTTAGACACTTAATACAACTAGTTATAACTCGTCCCAAAGACGTGCAGATTTGTAGCTTTATTGGCCTCTATAAATTGTCCCTAGTGTGAAAGGGAGTGGATGTGAAAATAAGGTCGCTTTGGGGTTATGGGGAAAAGGTGGGAGTATGGAGATGATGGGAAAAGATAGATCAGCCATGATTGAATGGTGTAGTAAATGATGGGCCGAATGGCAATTCTGCTCCTCGAACATATGAACATAGAACTAGTATGAAAGGGAGATCGATGGTCAGCGTGGACTCGATGGCCAAAGGCACTTCGATCCTTTCAGTACCTCACGTTTAGCTTTATTATTGTTACATGTGCAGTGAAAAGCTTTGTTTTGTAAGCTATCCAATCAAATCAGATAAAAAATATTCATCAATACAATCGCCAAATCAAGTTGAATAGATGGAGCAAAGGGGAAGATACAGAGTGTAGAATATAATTCTCAGCATTGTAGTGCTGCAGTTCCAGACACTGTCCAATGTGTGCAATGGGGTGGAGGTGAATTGGACAGTATCCTAGTTTCATTCGTTCATAAGTGATTGGAGAAGAATTAGGCCATTCGGCCCATCAAGTCTACTTCGCCATTCAATCATGGCTGATCTATCTCTTTCCCCGAACCCCATTTCCTCCCCATAACTCCTGACACTCCGTACCAATCAAGAATCTACCTATCTCTGCCTTATAAATATCCATTGACGGCCTCCACAGCCTTCTGTGGCAATGAATTCCACAAATTCATCCCCCTCTGACTGAAGAAATACCTCCTTATCTCCTTCCTAAAGGAATGTCCGTTAATTCCGAGGCTCTGACCTCAGATCCTAGACACTCCCACTAGTGGAAACATCGTCTCCACATCACATTAGGAGATTTACTAGAATGTTGCCTGGGTTTCAGCAACTAAGTTACAGAGAAAGGTTGAACAAGTTAGGGCTTTATTCTTTGGAGCGCAGAAGGTTAAGGGGGGACTTGATAGAGGTCTTTAAAATGATGAGAGAGATAGACAGAGTTGACGTGGATAAACTTTTCTCACTGAGAGGAGGGAAGATGCAAATAAGGGGACATGACTTGAGAATTAAGGGACAGAAGTTTAGGGGTAACATGAGGGGGAACTTCTTTACTCAGAGAGTGGTGGCTGTGTGGAATGAGCTTCCAATGAAGGTGGTGGAGGCAGGTTCGTTTTTATCATTTAAAAATAAATTGGATAGTTATATGGACAGGAAAGGTATGGAGGGTTATGGTCTGAGCACAGGTATATGGGACTAGGGGAGAATACGTGTTCGGCACGGACTAGAAGGGTCGAGATGGCCTGTTTCCGTGCTGTAATTGTTATATGGTTATCACAGTTTATGATCGTTCTAATAATCAGACAATTGGCCTGCCACATGCTGTATCCAGAGACTTGATGTGTGTGTGGGTACTCTCCCATCCCTACTGATGTTGCCCATTTTTGATGATTACAGCCCACAAAATGCTCTGCCTCATCATCAGATGCCTGGAAGCCAGGGCAATGGTGAGCTGGATAGAACAGTGCTCTGAAACAAAGCTCTGCCGTGTATATTTCTGTGAACGGTGGCACAGCGGTAGAGTTGCTGCCTAACAGTGCCAGAGACCCGGGTTCCATCCCGACTACAGGCACTGTCTGCATGAAGTTTGTACGTTCTCCCCGTGACCGCGTGGGTTTTCACCGAGATCTTTGGTTTCCTCACACACTCCAAAGACGTACAGGTTTGTAGGTTAATTGGCTTAGTATACATGTAAATTGACCCTTCCTCAGGCACAGGCATCAGCTGCCCTGGCCATTTTATGACTGTTTTTTTTTACTTGCATTTTAATGTTGCCTTTTACCTGCACTTTTTAAAAAACTATTCATACTGTTTTTTATCAGGAACTGGATTGTTTTTTATTTATGCTTGAAATGTTCACGACGATGCAGTAACTGCAAGACATTGTGTATTCCCTTCCTGAAACCTGCAGACCCAGTTTCAGCAAGTCTGTTCAGCAGCCATTTCATGCTCTTTATTTCAGTCTACCTGGCCAACCATTTTACCTTTACAGAACAATCTTATAGCGTTGATTCAGGATTTCCATTCACATCAGTAGTCTGTTACCTGCGATGGAGATAGTGAGGTCTAGAAACGGTTGGGAGATGTCGGAAATGGTTGAGGTGAATTTGAGTGCCGGATGGAAGTTATTGGTGAAATGGATGAAGTCAGTGAGTTCTGCATAGGTGCAGGAGGTAGCGTCAATGTAGCGGAAGTAGTGTTCGCTGATAGGGCCACGGTACGCCTCCAACAAAGATTGTTCTACATGGTCTACAATGAGACATCCATTTGATTTTTTGAAGATGTGACCAGAAAGGTGGATGAGGGCAGAGCTATAGATGTTGTATACATGGATTTCAGTACGACATTCTACAAGGTTCTGCACGTTAGGCTGCTCTGGAAGGTTAGATCGCATGGGATCCAAAGGAGAGAAAGCTGAATGGATAGCAAATTGGTTCCGTGGAAGGAAGCAGAGGTTGATGATGGAAAGTTGCTTCTCGGACTGGAGGTCTGTGACTAGGGTTGGGTGCTGTTCCCGTTACTGTTTGTCATCTACATCAATGATTTGGATCAGAACAAGTTTGCTGAAGATACAAAAGTGGGGGGTTTTGCAGATAGTGAAGATGGTTGTGAAAGATTGCAGCAAGATCTGGATCGATTGGCCAGGTTGGCTGAGGAATGATTGATGGAATTTAAACCAAAGGCGGCTTTAGCGTTTTCAAACCAAAGACAGCTTTAGCGTTTTAAAACCTTAGGCAGGTTTAGCATTTTGAAACCAAAGGCAGCTTTAGCGTTTTCAAACAAAAGGCGGCTTTAGCGTTTTGAAACCAAAGGCGGCTTTAACGTTTTCAAACCAAAGGCCTTTAACGTTTTCAAAGGCGGCTTTAACGTTTTCAAACCAAAGGCGGCTTTAACGTTTTCAAACCAAAGGCGGCTTTAACGTTTTCAAACTAAAGGGCGGCTTTGGCGTTTTTAAACCAAAAGCGGCTTTAGCATTTTCAAACCAAAGGTGGCTTTAGCGTCTTCAAAGCAAAGGCAACACAGCTTTGCATTTTCAAACCAAAACACACTTTTGCATTTTCAAACTACATTTTCAAATCACATTAAGGACACTGACAGGTCAGTAAAACCACTCACAGTTTAGTCGACATGTGGTCAGTGTTATTCACAGCTCAGACAGAGCTGTGACCTGTCGCTCCCCCCCCCCCCCCCCCCCCCCCATCTTGCAGATAACTGAGGCACCTCTACACTTGCGGGTTTTATAGTCCCTGAGGAAGGGGTGTGGCCTTCATGGCATGATGGACAAGAGAGAGAATCTCAATATTTTTAAAACATTAATAAGTCTTTTATTTTTCAACGATGGGAAAAATCCTCTGGCCCTGCGCAGCGGATGGGGACTCTGAGTAAGATGGCCAAAAATCACAGCCGTAAGTGGGAGCGTTTTTCTAAAATCAATATGCGGTGCAACAGGAAGTGGTCAAGATCAGAGTTTTAATGATATAGATTTAGCTTACAATCCTGTACGTCTTTGTAGTGTGGGTGGAAGCCTAAGCGTTCTCCATGCAGGTCATGGGGAGAACGTACAAACTCCATAAAGAAAGCACCCGTAGTCGGGATCGAACCTGGGCTCTGGTGCTGTGAGGCAGCAACTCCACCGCTGCACCACCGTGTTGCCCCTCAGCTGCTCTACCTCTCAGTCAGACCATTTATCTCAGCACATTTAATGCCATACTCTCAATTCCCTAATATCAAGGCCAGTCATCTCGCTGGGACTGGTCTCCGTAGCCACTTGGGCAGATAATTCCCTGCATTTCCCATCCGCTGGATGTTCAGCTGCTACAGTTCAGTGAAGTTTGCTTTCAATTGAATGGTGGATTCTGCGGGCAATTGATGGGAATTTGTGAGGAACGAGTTTCAAGGCAAATTTGTGATGGACTTGGATTCTCTGAGAGCTGGCAATGATTTGATGCGCTGAAATGGCCTATGTCATAAGGAAATATGAAGTATGGAAAAGTGACGTTTCTGCATTACATATTTGTAACTTTGACGTGTATGTTGTGACATAAGTAGCTACGAGTAGAATTAAAAATCCTCCAAACTTGAAAATAAAAGTTGTTTTTAATTTCTATTCCTAGGTGTTGCAGGAGGTGAAGGAAATGGAATCTGCTGTGGAAAGGTGCAGAGCTGCGCTGGGGTAGTTTCCAGACTGCATCAACTGCTCACAACGATAAATAAATAATTTAAGGGCCTGTCCCACTTGGCGCTTTTTTTCGGTGACTGCCGGCGTCATATCAGTGTCGCCAAAGATTTTGAACATTTCAAAATACAGAGGCGACAAAAAAAAACTTGAAAAAACACCGCGCATCCACACGTGATCACGCCACGTCACATGTCATCACGCCGCGTCATACGTCATCACGCCACAAATGTTTCGGCGTTGATGTCGTCGGCCACAGCAAAGATCCTATAGCGGAACTAAAAGAATTATGAATCTAACCCTATATCACACACACAAACCATTCCCCCGCAACGTTGATTACACTGCGAGTCGGGTCTGGTCGGGTAGGTTCCGGGTACTAAAATGGGCGGGGAAAAATGCCCAGGATCCCCTCCGTAGCGTACTACACGTCAACCCATTGCATTTCCCAGCAGTGGCCTATCTTACTCCACTGTAGGATCTTTGGGCCACAGTATCTGCAGATGCATCATGATGCCCTTGGGGTTGTGGCACGGCAGCAGGTTTGCCTGTGGCTGAGCTGTGAGCAGCATAACGCTGATGCTGTAAGTTTCCAGCCAGGAGTGGAGCAGCAGCAGACCCCTGGGGGGGAGGGGGCTTCGTCGGTTGCTGCGTGCAACAGGTCAACATCGTCTTTAGTTTAGAGGTACAGCGTGGAAACACGTCCTTCGGCCCACCGAGTCCGTGCAGACCAACGATCAGCCTTACACCGATAGTCAGGATTGAACCCGGGTCTCTGGCGCTGTAAGGCCGTAGCTCTACTGCTGCACCACCGTGCCGCCTCTGCTCTTACACTCTGATGGCTTGCTTTGTCCTGTATAGGACAGGTTTTGTCTGGGCCACAGCCAGACATAAAAACAGTATTTTTCCACGAGCAGTAGCTCTACTCAACAGTAGCCTCTGTTTACTCTGGTACTTTATTTCCACATGTTTAAATCATAATATTTTAGTTTTAATTGTCTACTGTATATCATGTATGTATCCTTGCAAGCAAAGCATCAAGGCAAGTTCTTGTATGTATACATACTTGGCTAGTAAAATTATATTGATTATTATTATTATTATTATAGGTTGACAGATGAACAGAAGCAGCTACTGACTGCACTGGCATTGCTGGAGGAGCAGCTCAGCCAGACACGGCTGGAACTGCAGACTGCACATGTGGCACAGAAGGACATGGACCCCAGCATGCAAGCTTTGGAAAGCAGACTTCAAAGTATGTCTGACGCAAGTCTTCCCAAATGTTTTTTTATTTAACTGTAAAAGGCCAAAACTTAGCACTTCTTCTGCCCAGAGTTGATTAAAGAGATTGAGGTGAAGAGGAAAGTGTGGAAAGTATCTTGCCCTCTTCCCTCCCCTTCTTTAACACTCAACTCCCACTACCCCCTCCCTCTCTACTGCGTTCTTCCCTTTCTCTCACTGTCTCTCCTTTTTCCCCCTCTGCTCCTTTCCATGTGTTCACGACGTGGTCTCCTCTACATTGGAGAAACCAAACGGGCGTTGTGTTCGATCCATGGGGCACTGCTGAGCTGCCTGTTATCTCATTCTGACTCTTGGATGTGGGACTTCCTGTACTGTTGCAATGAGGCTCATAACAATCTTGAGGAATGGCATCTCACCTTCCATTTGGGCTCATGGCAGTCCCCTGGGCTTGTACTGAATTTGATAATCTTGGGTAACTTGATTCCCCTTTTAGTATCAATTGTCCATTCGTGATAATTGGGTTGGCTTGTTTTTTAAAATCTCTATCCAAAAGTGGAGGGCATGTCCATGCTGACCTGCCAGACATGTCTTGTGTGAAAAGCGTCTCCTCCTGAAACGTCACCCATTCCTTCTCTCCAGAGATGCAGCCTGTCCCATTGTCTATCTTCGGTTTAAACCAGCATCTGCCGTTCCATCCTAGACATGTTTCCTTGCTGTGGATTTTGTAACTGCTACGATCTTTTGTCTATTTTTCTTATCACCTAACCGCTCCTATTCACTCCTTGACCAAATAACTTTGTGTGCAGCTTATCGCCTGGGTTTACGCTATCGGAGTTATCCACCCACCTGTGCAGTTTTACAAGTTTCTTTTGTCGCCTCCCCAGCTCTGACAAAGGGTCTTTGACTTGAAACATGAATTCTGTTTCTATGGCTGTGGATTTGACCCGAGTGCTCCCAGCATTTTGTTTTTCAGATTTATTCCATCTGCAGTTTTCACGCATTTATTCTAACTTTTTTTTCTATTTGACTGCCACCTTTCAGTCCATGTTAGCACACTTCCTCCAATATCTTGGGTTCTTCATTTTTGTGCAGCAGCCTCATATGTGACAAATGCCTTTTGGAGATCTAAATCCACACTACATTTACAGGAGATAGACACTAAAAGCTGGAGTAAATCAGCGGGTCAGGCAGTATCTCTGGAGAAAACAAATAGAAAAGTCCTTTTTCTCCAGAGATGCTATCCGAGCCGCTGTTACTCCAGCTTATTGTGTCTATCTTTGGTTTAAACCGGCATTTGCAGTTCCTTCCTACAACATTTACATTACATTATCAACTCCCTATCACATCCTGTCATGTTTTGTCACACATGATACAGTGTGGAAACAGACGCTTTGGCCCAACTTGCCCACACCTGCCAACATGTCTCATCTACACTAGTCCCACCTGCCTGCATTTGGTCCATATCCCTCCAAACCTGCCCTGTCCACGTACCTGTCAATTGACCTACAGTTCCCACCTTCTGTTTTATGTGATGGGAGGCCAGGAGAATCTCGCTCACAGCCTCTTCTATTGCTGGTCCAGGTGCCCAGTAAATGTGAGTTCTGCTTCCAACAACCATTCAGGCAGTGAACCCTTGGCCCACTGTACTAATTGCATCAAACCCTTGTGCCAATTGAATTACATTTCCAACTTTGTGCTGGAAAGATAGTTACATTGTTTACTCTGAATGGACCAGTCAGAATATCATAACCTTATGTGTAGGAAGGAACTGCAGATGCTGGTTTACCCCGCAGATAGACATCAGCGAGACAGGCAGCATCTCTGGGGGAGGGGGGAGGAATGGATGACATTTCGGGTTGAGATGTCTGAAGAAGGGTCTCAATCCAAAACATGATCCATTCCTTCTCTCCAAAGATGCTGCTTGTCCCGCTGAGTTACTCCAGCATTTTGAATTTTTTCTATATTATAACCACTCAAACAATCTACCTGCTGCAGTTCCTGGCAACTCTCTCCTTAGAACCTTTCTTCTCCAGTCCTGCAAATGTTGTAAACCTTTCTTGTGCCTCTCGAGTGAACTCCCATCAATCCTGTAGGGAGGCAACCAGAATCCACACAATGTTACAGGTACGGGTGAGCTAACGTTTTCCACAGTTTCAAGATGACTGTCCCACTACCTTCAAAGATCCATCAACAAGCTCTCCAAAGATAGACACAAAATGTGTGAGTAACTCAGCGGGATGGACAGGATCTCTGAAGCATTAGATGCTGCCTGGTCCGCTGAATAACTCCAGCATTTTGTGTCTATCTTCAGTGTAAACCAGCATGTGCATTTCCTTCCTACACAACAAGCTCTCCAAGATCTTTCTGTTCCCCACAACGGTTCAGTATCCTTTCAGCTATAATGTATTCCCTTGCCTTGTCTCCCTCGCCAAAGCATCAACAATTGTAAAATAATGTTTTTTTTAGGTTGACAAGGATACTGCTTTGCATTGATTTCAATGTTTACAAGGAGGAGCACTGACTATCCTGCTCTTGTGTGTTTAGAAGGAGACGGTGTTGCTCCCACTTGTCCACAAGCTGCTCTTCGGTTCATCACAAGATAGCACAGGGGAACCACTGACAGCACAGCTGGTACATCACAAGGAACTTGATGCCCTCCTCGCTGGCTTGGAGAAGATCCTCTCTGATGCTTCACTTTATCCTGGTACTGCAATGGAGGCACACTCGACAGCTGTCAGAGCAGGGATTATTAAGGTACAAGCATACAAGCAGTCAGTGGTTCTGGAGCACATTATTGTATTTCAGAAAAGTAATTTATGCATAATACTAGACTAGGTGGAACCCGTTCGGTCCCATATTCACACGGGTCCCATATCACACGGTCCCATATCCCCCAACGCAATATTCCACCTCTCCACCAATTCCAATATTGGTGGTGGGGGGGGGGGGGGGGGGGGCTTTCTGGAGTGCTAGTATGGGTGTTGTGGGCTGAAGGGACTGGTTTCCAGAGGGCTAGTATGGACATTGTGAGCTGAATGGATTCTTGGGCTGGCAGCTCAGTCACTCAAGCCTGGTGTGCTGGCAGCTCACTCACTCACTCACTCACTCACTCACTCACTCACTCACTCACTCACTCACTCACTCACAGCTGGTGGACTGGCAGTTGACTCAAGGCTATTCCTTGAAATTAAATTTTAAGCAGATTGCAAGGCCACCAAATTCAAAAGCAGTTTCCTACCATTTCAAGCAGGGTGCAAGGCCACCAAGGTGACCTCTCCCTCCCCCATCTTGCAGAGACTGTCACGCCCACAATTCCGGATTTTAGAGTCCCTCCCCCTCCCACCAGAAGGGGCGTGGCCTTCATGGCAGTGATTGACAGGAGAAAAATCTCAACATTTTTTAAAGACAAGTAACTTTTATTTATCATCGATGGAAAAAATCCTCTTGTTCTGCGCAGAGGGTGGTCTCTGAGTAAGATGGCCAAAAATCACAACCGTAAGTGGTCGCATTTTTTCTAAAATCAATATGCAGTGCAAACAAGAAGTGGTGAAGATGAGACTTTTAATTATATAGATAAACAGTTAATGAAATTCGGGCATGTCTTGCTCCACGTTCCATCAATTCAGCACTTTCGTTTGCAATGCGTCAATGAACACCACATCCTTAAACAGTGCTCCCATGAAGTGTCTGAGAGTCCCTCAGTGTCTCGTGGTGGCCGGACCTTAGACATGGGCCACTTCGCCACAGCCTCTGCAGTGACTGCACTGAGCTTCAGTGTGTCCCTCACACCACATACTCTCACACCCTGGAATGTGCCAGTCGGCAGCAATTCATTTACCCACATCTTATGCGGGAAGATCAATTTTTGTGCAGACCAAAGTGAGTCTTCCGCTGAGATAATGATCTTCTAGCAGCAAGATCTTGGGCGGCCCTGTGAACAGCTCACTGACGCACAACTGCTCAGGATGAACCATGACAAGAGCCCATGCATTCTTCTGACCTTCCTGTCAAACGCTCAGTGCATAAGGAGGTGAATGTTTCAGTGAACACCACAACCATCTCAATGGCAGCGTGCATTTTTGACAGAGCAGGCAGGGTCTGACTGGGAGGGCTCCTCACACTACTGTTGCCGAGTTCCTCTGTCTGATTAGGGAGCCATCTGATGGGATCCATCAAGTCCTTCTCCCACGGTGCCTGTAGCTTGTTCTACCTTGATCACTAGTGGTCAAAGGTAGTTTTCTTCAGGAAGCTTTATGTGAAGGACAGGTAGTAAGGCAATGTCAAACTGAATGGAACGTTGCATAAGTCTACATCGGCCAACATGTCCCAGCTACACCAGTCCCACCAGCTTGCGTTTGCCCCATATCCGTCCAAACCTGTCCTGTCCATGTCAATGTAGTGTAATAATTATTGACCTGATCACATAATCCTGCCGCCTTCTATGCAGTATACATGGCCTCTCCATTGCTCACTTTTATGAGACCTTGCTAATTCCACATTATGGGAATGGATAACAGGGATCATTTTGTGGGAACTGTTGAAGGGACAGTTGAGTGGGCTCTGCACTCTATTGCACTCGACTGCTCCCTTCTTATCCCAGATGCAAAGATAGGGAAACCGAGGAGAGCTGATCTACTTGAAGCCTCTACAAGTTTCAAACTTGCTGAACCAATCCAGAGTACAGATTGTAGAAACAAGAACCTGCAGATGCTGGTTCACCGAGGAAAGACACAAAATGCTGGAGTAACTCAGCAGGTCAGGCAGGCCCAGGAATACTGCCGACCCACTGAGTTACTCGAGCATTTTATCTTTCCAGAATAGGTTTATTTTTCATGGCCACTTTATTCACAATTTGTCAGTTGCCACAAAGCAAGCATGTGTAAGTAAGCTTGTTCTCTCCTCATCCACGATGCAACATGGAGTAAAGCTGTTGCTCCCAGTATTTCCTGCTGTCATTTGAGATCCATGTTCTCCTCATACCTCTAAAGTACCGACCTTATCCATGATAAAATGCTTGTAATCAATGCTGTATGTAATTGAATAGAATGTCCTGAAATCCATGATCAGTAGGATGTTTTAAGTCTGGTTTGTAGCTAATCCATCTTCTCTCCTGCCGACTTTCATACTGAAGCACAGGTTCTCTGATCTGTCGTCATGTTTTTTTGCTTTGTAGAACAAAGATGCTGCAGCATTCAAACTAATTGAACAGCGGGTGAATAACAACTGGGGTCATCCAGAATACACTTGCCTGTACCGGTTCTGTGTCCACGGAGAAGCAGCGATGTGATTCTGGAGGTCAGCTACCCCGCACTGTGCAACACTAACAACCTCTACGTAATCTGGATTCAAAGTTGATTTCCTGCAACAATGTAAATTTCTGTCATAAATGCTAATAGTGTTTTAAATTATTGATAAGTATTTTGTATTAAGTATATTTAGAATGAAACATCTTTAATTTGAATGTGTGGGGGAAGGGGGTCGTGGGGGAGAGGGGGAGGGGGGGTGGGAGAGGGGCTGTGGGGGAGGGGGGGGGGGGGCTGTGGGGGAGGGTTGATGGGGGGGTTCGTGTCGGGGGGTGTAGGGGACCTCCAGAATCACATGGGGTGTGGGAGGGGGTGTGTGGGCTTACCGGTTCCCAATTTAGGACGTGTGTGCAAGAAGGAACTGCAGAGAGAGACAGAGAGCCAAACCCAAGGGTTCTTTGTACCTTAAGCTCCTGAATTAAATCTGCTTCATTGCACATGCATATTGAAATCCCCACACGCACATTGAAGTCACGTTTCCTTGCTCACATGCTTATATCTCCTGATGTAACTTATACCCTACATCCTGGCTACTGTTTGGAGGCCTGCATATAACTCCCATCAGGGTATTTTCACCCTTGCAGTTTCTTAACTCTACCTACAAAGATTCCTCATCTTCTGATAGAAACATAGAAACATAGAAATTAGGTGCAGGAGTAGGCCATTCGGCCCTTCGAGCCTGCACCGCCATTCAATATGATCATGGCTGATCATCCAACTCAGTATCCCGTACCTGCCTTCTCTCCATACCCCCTGATCCCCTTAGCCACAAGGGCCACTGATCTTATGTCATCCCTTGCTAAGGATTGAATTGGGGTTGAAGATTGCAACCTTCACGTGGTCCGCCCTGTTTCTACTAATGCAATCAACTTGACGTGCACAAACGGAATATCAAATAGAACAAGTTGTCCAACAAATTTAGGCTGTGCACGCCACACGAAAGAAGAAGGATTGAATTTCATTTCTGTACCAGCAGAGCCACCCCACTCTCTCTGCCCACCTGCCTGTCTTCTTGATCGGATGTGTATCCTTGCATGTTTAGCTCGCAGCTCTGACCCTCTTTCAGCCAAGTCTCTGCGATCCCTACGTCGTACCAACCAGTTTCTAACTATGAGCTCATGCACCTTGTTGCGTACACGGTGTGCATTCAATTACAATGTTTTTACATATAGTAATAGACAATTGGTGGGGAAATTGTGTATTATTGCCAATTGTCCGTTATAACCGAGTATAGTATTATCATTGTACGTAGTTGAAACAAAGAACTGCAGGTGGTGATCAATACACAAAAGGACACAAAGTGCTGGAGTAACTTGGGCAGCATCTCTGGAGAACATGATAATTTGGGACGTGTGTGCAAGAAGGAACTGCGGATACTGGGTTAAACCAAAGATAGACATAAAAAGCTGGAGTAACTCGGCGGGACTGGCAGCATCTCTGGAGAGAAGGGATGGGTGATGATTCGGGTCGGGACCCTTGTTCAGACTGCTGAGTGCTCCAGCACTTTGTCGTTTCACCATAAAACTGGCGCCAATGCCGCTGCTCTGCACCACGAGCCCTTCTTCACCCACCGCACGATCCGAGGAGACGGTTGTTGTTGCGGCTCATGTTGTAGACCCTGGGAACTAAGCTTTCCTCAAGCTGCGGCCAATGGGGGTCCCCTCCCCACTCACCTGCTGCCGCTTCCAAGGTGGAGTGTGCGAGGGAGGAGGAGGAGGAGGTGGCGGCGGTGGGCAGGTGGAGGGAACCTGAAGAAAACGCTGATGACCAGGGGCTACAATGAGAGTCGCAACAACAGCCACAGTCATCAGTTCATACGGATGGTGAAGAAGCGCACCTTGTCAGCCGGGGTTGGGGCAGAAAGCCTGTCCGCTATCATTGAAATTTGTTAGGTGGTCAGTTAAATTAAGGATTTACTGTATTCGCTATCACTTTTAAATTGGTTCACATTTTGCCTGACATTAGATTCTTATCGCTTTTTAAACTTTTGCTCCTATTACGTCTGGACATGAATAACCTCTCCTGGGTTCTCCTTCCCTTTAACTTCATGAATACATTTCCAATTTGTTGACCTCACCCCCCCCAACTATTTAGTTGAAAGCTCTATCTACATCAAGCCCTAATGAGGTGATTTGCCAGGACCCTGGTCCCAGCAGCGGGTCCTATTGGAACAGTATCTGTTTCCTTTATACCACAGTGTCCCACCAATTTGAACCAACTTCTCTCAGACCAATCTTTGAGCCACACGTTGAAACGATTTGCTTGTTTGGGGCTCAGGAAGTAAGCCAGAGATTATGATTCTGAGGATCTGCTTTTTAATTTAGTCCCTCTTGAAGTCCCTCTTGCCCAAATTCAGAATTGTAACTTGTGGGCCCACCCTCAATGTTGGTTTAATTGTCTGGTGTGCAAATAAACCGTGCTTTTCTTACATACAGTCCATATACAAACACAATTCCCCATTAGCAAAGTGTACAGAAATAGTCTACTGAGCCCGCTGCACGTAAGAGGCGATAGGTTTTGGCACTTTTTGCAAAAAGTGTACCTTCTTGCAGATGGTACGAGTAAACGTGGTGGGGGTCCGTGATGATGCCTTTTGAGGCAGTGTCTCCTGTAGATCCCTTCAATTGTGGAAGGGTCAGTACGTGTGATGGACTGGGCAGTGTCCACAATTCCTTGTAATCACCTTTGTTTCTCGGAGTTTGAGAAGCTGAACCAGCCCGTGATGCAACCAACCTACAAGCTCTCGACCGCACACATGTAGATGTATTCATGGACATACTCATGTAGGATAGACTAGTGTACGGATGATTGCTACACAACATGGGCTGACAGGCCTGTTTCTCGATGGGCCGACAGGCCTGTTTCCATGCTTTATCTCTAAACTAAACCATACCAAATCATGGAATGTTCAAAGTTCTTTAATGCTATAAAGCAGGTGGGAACCGTGGACCTTAGTAATGAGGAGTTGAAGATGTCCATAAAACTTCCACACTATCTAGCTCCAGTGCCGTCAAACACTCATCATATGTTAACCCACATATTAACCATATAACCATATAACAATTACAGCACGGAAATAGGCCATCTCGACCCTTCTAGTCCATGCCGAACACATAATCTCCCCTAGTCCCATATACCTGCGCTCAGACCATAACCCTCCATTCCCTTCCCATCCATATAACTATCCAATTTATTTTTTAATGATAAAAACGAACCTGCCTCCACCACCTTCACTGGAAGCTCATTCCACACAGCTACCACTCTCTGAGTAAAGAAGTCCCCCCTCATGTTACCCCTAAACTTCAGTCCCTTAATTCTCATGTCATGTCCCCTTGTTTGAATCTTCCCTACTCTCAGTGGGAAAAGCGTTTCCACGTCAACTCTGTCTATCCCTCTCATCATTTTAAAAACCTCTATCAAGTCCCCCCTTAACCTTCTGCGCTCCAAAGAATAAAGCCCTAACTTGTTCAACCTTTCTCTGTAACTTAGTTGCTGAAACCCAGGCAACATTCTAGTAAATCTCCTCTGTACTCTCTCTATTTTGTTGACATCCTGGCATCCTGGCATCGTTCTTGTAAACCTCCTCTGGACCCTCTGCAGAGCCAGCACATCCTTCCTCAGATATGGTGCCCATAACTGCTCACAATGCTCCGAATGTGGCCTGACCAGCGCCTTATAGTCTCAGCATTACATCCCTGTTTTTGTATTCTAGCCCCCTTGAAATATATTTCGCTTGCCAATGGGAGGGAGAGAGAGACGAGGGCAGGCTGTTACGTTTTTACCTCAAATTGGAGAATGAGAATCGCATGGGGCGAGCACAAATTGAAGGGTTTCAAACAAGAGTGAACCCTCTGAGGTGAGGTCTGCCTGCCTGCGTTTCACAAATATAGGCAAGGCAGCCTCTCCAAGAGAAGCACAGCTACTGAGCCATTATAATGACAGAGAAAAAAAGCAAACAAATCAAAAGGTGTGAATGGCTCCGTCTCATCTCCTTCCAGTACTTCCTTTTTTTTTTTTTTTTGTTTATTTTATTAGAAGTTAATACAGCACAAAACAGTACAGTGGAACCTAATTTTAGGTGTCAACTATGTAATACCGTAATCCATTCTATGTACAACCTCTAGTTTTATGTTATAAGAAGGAAGTAAGCAGGACAAGAAAAAGAAAACAATAGAAAGGGGAAAAAGTGGAAAAATAGATGGTAGAGAGTAGAAAAACGTGAAGTGTGTATATAAAAAATAAAAAAAGGAAGAGAGAAAGTGGAAAGTAGAAATAGAAGAGAAGGCCCCTTAAAAGAGAATTTTTCAAATCTGTATTCGGAGATGTTGATCTATCCGCGTCATGAACTGAAATCAGCAATCCTTACGGTACCGCTGCATCACATGATTCCAAAAAGTCGATGAAAGGAGACCAACTCCTTAAGAATTGGTCATATTTATCTATTAGTCGGAGTCTCATTTCTTCAAGGCGTGCTATGTCCATCATATTCCTAATCCACATTTTAACAGTTGGTGTGGTTGTATTTTTCCAAAATGTAAGTATCAATTTCTTTCCAATTATTAACCCATAATTTAAAAAAACATTTTGATCTTTATTTAAATTGGTATCTTCTCCTATTATTCCAAATATAATCCATTCCGTTTTGGGTTCCATTCTTGACTTGAAAATCTTTGTAAATATATCAAATATATCACTCCAAAATTTATTCAACTTTGTACATCCTACAAATGAATGTGTTATATTAGCGTTTTGAAACAAACATTTATCGCATCTGGGAGAGACGTTTGGATAAAATTTATTCAACCTCGTTTTTGAATAATATAGTCTATGTAATAATTTGAATTGAATTAAATTATGTCTTGCATTAATAGAACAGTTATGTGTATTCATCAAATACTTTTCCCATCTATCCTTCGAGATCTTTATCATTAGCTCTTGTTCCCAATCTTCCCTTAATGCTTCTGTTGAGGGTGATTCTCTATTTAATATATTATTATAAAAGTATGATATTAATTTTTGTGAATCAGCCTTAATATTCATTGCTTCTTCTAAAGGATCTAAAAATATAGTTTGAAATCTATGTGTATATTTCTTCATAAAGTCACATACCTGTATGTATTTAAAATATTGATTATCCTTCAATTTAATTTTTAATTTTAATTGTTGAAATGATAACAGTTTGCCCACTTCATACATATCCCCTACTTTCCTAATCCCCAGTCTATCCCATTGTTGATATGTGTTGTCGATGAGAGAAGGTTTGAATGCGGGGTTGTTCAATAGTGGGGTTAGTACTGATAAATTATTTAATTTCATTTCATTTCAAGGATACTTTATTTAATTTCAAGGATACTTTTATCCTTCCAGTACTTCCACACCTCAAAAAAAAGTTTCATTAAATAGAATCCCAAATTACCTGGAATTTGATGGTATTTCCAAAAATTTTCAAAAATGCCTCCTGCGTGCTATTTGTTTTTAGGTTTTTTTCACGGGCACACGTTAACAACACAAAGAAGAATAAGGCAAAACTGATCTATGTAACTACACTGTAGCTGCCTGCTTGTTATTCAGTTGTACAGTGTTAAGCATGGCAGCTTTCCTTGCCCCCAACAGCTTTTGTTTTTTCACCGCTCTCATGTCTCTCAGTCTCTCTCTCTCCCTCCCTCCCTCTCTCTCTCTCGTCCCTCTCTTGCTCTCTTTCTCACTCTCCCTCCTTCCCTCCCTCTCTCTCTCCCACCCCCTCCCTCCCTCACTCTCTTATTCCCTCCCTCTCTTGCTCCCTGTTCCTCCTCTGTTGGCAGAGGTGAATTGTGCAGCGATTCTTGCAGCCTACCCAGTGCTAGACCGACGATAATTCAGAGGAGTAAAAAACACAGTGGGGCATCCATCTTGTTCAAACGGGAAAAAAAACTTTATTGACACACATGCGCACACATCAATAACAGCACCTCTCATTGGCTGTTATCATTGTCAGTTATTATTGGCTGTTATCATTGTCAGTTATTCACTACCTGCATCAAGTTTGTCTGAGTAACAATACAACATTAAGATTAACTTCTTTACAATTGAGAGCATATTTTTCATATATGTCAACTTGCTCTCGCATTGTTATCTTAACTCAAAATAAAACATCCTAAGGTTTTCTACCTTACATCATGTAGACTTTTACATACATGGTTGCTCTCCAAACATAAACTTTGCAAACTCCATCAACTTAAATTTTGTTGCAGGTTTTGTCATCACATCTGCTACCATCTGGTCTGTTGGGCAATACTCCAAACTTATTTTGCCATGATACACAGTGGACCTCACAAAGTGATATTTTAGGTCCACATGCATACACCTCTGTCTACATACAGGATTCTCTGCTAACGCAATTGTACCCTGGTTATCCTCATAAACCTTGGGTGTTGGTTACTGATGTCCATCAATACCTTCTAGTAGTTGTACTAGGTACATACACTCTTGTAGTGTTGCGGCTAACGCCATATACTCAGCCTCACAAGTTGACAGTGCAACGGTGGGCTGCTTTTTGGTTTTCCATGAAATCAAAGGACCATTTTTGTTTAGGCTTACACAATAACCGGTTGTACTACGTCTGTCGGTTACATCAGCCGCCCAATCTGCATCACTGTACGCTTGTAACGCCAGTTTCTCGTCGTCACATTTCTTGTAACACAACTCTTTCTCAATTGTGCCTCTCAGATATCTCAGTACATGTTTTACAGTAGCTCATTGCTTTTCCGTCGGCTCAGTAAAGTACTGTGACAGTTTACTTACTGCAAAACTGAGATCGGGTCTTGTGCAAGTAGTCAAATAGATTAGGCTACCTAATACCTCTCTGTATTTTCTGACATCAGTCATCATTTCTGCATCATCAGTGTAGTTCAATTTTTGTTCACAAGGTGTCACCCTCGGTTTACAATAACCATACAACAATTACAGCACGGAAACAGGCCATCTCGGCCCTACAAGTCCGTGCCGAACAACTTTTTTCCCTTAGTCCCACCTGCCTGTACTCATACCATAACCCTCCATTCCCTTCTCATCCATATGCCTATCCAATTTATTTTTAAATGATACCAACAAACCTGCCGCCACCACTTCCACTGGAAGCTCATTCCACACCGCTACCACTCTCTGAGTAAAGATGTTCCCCCTCATGTTGTATTGTATTGTATTGTATATCTTTATTGTCATTTCCTGAGTATTCGCATGCCCAGAGGAAACAAAAAAACGTTGCTCAACCAGTGTCCATTCAGTGTGCATGAAAAATAAATAGAAATAAAAAAAAATACATGTATCATGAACAAATTTAACTCTCTACTAAACATTCAACAGGCGTTCCGACCGGCAGCGGCACAACAGTGGCTCTGCTGCAGTGTGGGGGTTTGTGCGCGATACTTGGCAGGGGGCAAAGTCCATTTAGCAGTCTTATAGCCTGTGGGAAGCCTGTGTGTTACCCCTAAACTTCTGTCCCTTAATTCTGAAGTCATGTCCTCTTGTTTGAATCTTCCCTATTCTCAAAGGGAAAAGCTTGTCCACATCAACTCTGTCTATCCCTCTCATCATTTTAAAGACCACTATCAGGTCCCCCCTTAACCTTCTGCGCTCAAGAGAATAAAGACCTAACTTATTCAACCTATCTCTGTAACTTAGTTGTTGAAACAATCTTGCATATCAAACCTTTCAAGTATTTTCTCCACATATTTCTTCTGTGACATTCTCACACAGTTATCACTCTGGTAAAAATCATTGCCAAGAAAATGTTTCAGTTTGCCCATGTCTTTCATCTTGTATTTGGCTGTGAGCATCTCCTTCACAGCTTTCAGTGCCTTTTCATCACTGGCAGCAATAATTAAGTCATCGACCCATATTATCATGATCACTTCCTCATTTTCTGTTTCTCTTGTGTAAACACAATGATCAGCTGAGTTTTGCACAAAGTCGTTCTCAGTCAGATACTCGTGTAGCATTTTGTTCCAATTTCTACCCGACTGTTTTAACCCATAAAGTGACTTTTCTAGCTTATACACCAACTTTTCATTTGCACTGGATTTTACATCATAACCTTCTGGCTGTTCCATGTAAATCTCGCAATCTATTGGTGCATGTAGGTAGGCAGTTTTGACATCCATCTGATGCAAAATCAGGTTTTCCTGTGCTGCTATTTGCATCATCACTCTGATACTGGTCAGTTAGCAGTAGGAGAAAATGTCTCCTCATAGTCTACACCCAATATTTGACTGTATCCTTTGGCTACATACCGTGCCTTGTATTTATCAGATCCATCCTCATTGTTCTTGATTGCATATACCCATCTACCCCCCACTGCTTTCTTACCCTCAGGCAAGTTGGTTAGGGTAAATGTGTCATTTTCTCTCAGCGACTGCATTTCCTCATGCATTGCGTTAACCCATTCCTTTGAGTTAGTTGAGGTTACAGCTTCCCTGAATGTTAGGGGGATGTTACACATCAATCTGTAGCAATAATCTATGTTAATCATTACATGATCATCACTCGCCTTGCCAGTTACATATTCACTTAAGTAACCTGGTTTCTTCCTCAATCTAGAAGGGTAACGTGCAGGCTCATGCTTGGTTTCACCTGTCTGTGCTTGGCTATTCACCTCAGGCCTAGTTACTGGATCTTGGCCCTGAGTATGTCCTGGACTCTCATCAGTATTTTTTCTCATCCTACTGGCCCTATTCTGCACCTCAAAGCCATCGTCACCGGTGGTCATGTCAGTCTGTGTCTGCCGCTCTACAATTGTTTTGGTCACAAACTTCACCAGTCTGTGCTTCTTTACTTTCCCATTGTCAGGATAGTAAACCATGTAAGCTGGGCTATTCTTGTCGTACCCGACAAAGATTCCCTTCTCACACTTTGAGTCCAGTTTTCTCCTTTTCTGTTCATAGGCATAACACTCTGACCCAAACTTTTGCATCCTAGACATGTTGGGCCGTTTTCTTGTCAGCATCAAGTAAGGCGTCTGCTTTGTGCGCTTGTTAAAGCATCTGTTCCTCACTACAGCTGCTGTCTGCACTGCATAGGTCCAAAACTGTTTAGGTAACTCACTCTCTATTAGCATACTCCTGGCCATGTCAAACAGGGTGCGCCAATTTCGCTCAGTAGTACCATTCTGGTGTGGTGAGTATGGCGCTGAGGTCTCATGTCTAATGCAATTTCTGCTGAGTAGTGCCTGGTAATTCTTTCCCATGAATTCAGTACCATTGTCAGACCTCATACATTTAATCTTCCCGTATGGGGCTGTGTCAGCAAGAAACCTCTTGGTGGCTTGCACTGTGTCACTCTTATTCTTTAGAAAGTACACAAACACTGCACTGAAATAATCATCAGTGAATGATAGCGCAAACCTGTACCCCTCTCTGGACTCTGGGTCTATCGGTCCCGCTAAATCTGTGTGTACCAACTTCAAGGCTGCTTTGGCTCTTACATCAGGGTCCCTAGTTTGGGTAAACTTTCCCTGAGTACACACTTCACAGTGTAGAGCAGGTTTGTCTGTTTTGCCCTTAATTGCCATACCTTCAACAACATTCTGTAATTTTTGAATATCTTCATAATTACAGTGCCCTAGAATCTCATGCCATGTCTGCATATCATAACTGCTCTCACATTGGTCATCACATTCAACGTTTACCGTGTGCAAGTAGTACAGTCTGTTGTACTCATGAATGTGGAATTTTGTACCGTCCTTGTGTTGTAGGACGTCTTCCCCGTCCCTGAAGATTACGTTGCTCCGCTGGAAGTAGCTGCTTTTACAGAGAAGATGTCCTGCGGGTATGAGGGGATGTACAATGCCTGCCTCAGTGTTGTGTTGTGGCGGCGCCCTTGGCTGTCGACCAAGCAAACCTCCGCGTCTCCTCTGCGCTCCGCGACTCCATCACACCTTGTGCCGTCAGCCAACTCCACGCTGTGTGTCTCGGACTGGAACATATCGTCAAACCTCTTGAACCTTGCTATATCAGTGATGATATGCGAAGTTGCCCCCGTATCGACCATCAGCCCTTTCAATTCGACTCCACGATCTGACTGAATCACCACGTCCCTTTCACTCACCAGGAATGCATATTTCTTGTTGTTAGTCTCCACGGAAACTTGTCGTGCGTCGTCCCGCCGCTGTTTCCGTCTACAGGTAGCGTCCCGATTTGTGGTGCTTTTACAGTGAATACACCACTGCTTGCGTTGACATGCTCTGGCTTTATGTCCCTTTAGGCCACACCTGAAGCACACAGTGTCCGCTCTCTCCGCACTTGTACTTGTCGTGGCGGGTCTCACACTCGGTTGCACACGTGCCTTCATGACATTGTCATCGGATGCTGCTGCACGCACCTTTTCCGTGTCTTCGTAGTTTAGTTTAGTTTTAAATTCGGCAAAAGGCATTGCCTGCTCACTTTGCGTGACATGGATAGCAAATGGTTTGAAAGATTCAGGCAGTCCCTTCAGAATCATTGCAATTAACAGTCCGTCACTCAATACCTCACCAGCGTTTCTCAATGCTGTGATGGCTGTCTCTGCCCGTATAATCTAAATGGTGGCCGACTAGGATATTATCTAAATGGTGGCCGACTAGGAAAAGCGGAGATGCAGCGAGACCTGGGTGTCATGGTACACCAGTCATTGAAAGTAGGCATGCAGGTGCAGCAGGCAGTGAAGAAAGCGAGTGGTATCTTAGCTTTCATAGCAAAAGGATTTGAGTATAGGAGCAGGGAGGTTCTACTGCAGTTGTACAGGGTCTTGGTGAGACCACACCTGGAGTATTGCGTACAGTTTTGGTCTCCAAATCTGAGGAAGGACATTATTGCCATAGAAGGAGTGCAGAGAAGGTTCACCAGACTGATTCCTGGGATGTCAGGACTGTCTTATGAAGAAAGACTGGATAGACTTGGTTTATACTCTCTAGAATTTAGGAGATTGAGAGGGGATCTTATAGAAACTTACAAAATTCTTAAGGGGTTGGACAGGCTAGATGCAGGAAGATTGCTCCCGATGTTGGGGAAGTCCAGGACAAGGGGTCACAACTTAAGGATAAGGGGGAAATCCTTTAAAACTGAGATGAGAAAAACTTTTTTTCACACAGAGAATGGTGAATCTCTGGAACTCTCTGCCGCAGAGGGTAGTCGAGGCCAGTTCATTGGCTATATTTAAGAGGGAGTTAGATGTGGCCCTTGTGGCTAAGGGGATTAGAGGGCATGGAGAGAAGGCAGGTACGGGATACTGAGTTGGATGATCAGCCATGATCATATTGAATGGCGGTGCAGGCTCGAAGGGCCGAATGGCCTTCTCCTGCACCTAATTTCTATGTTCTATGTTTCTATGTATAACATATTCAGTTACACTCTCGCTGCTCAACTTTTGAAGTGAAGTCAGTTCTGTATACAGGCTTATTATACGTGGCTTTCCCTTACCCGCATAATAATCTCTCAAAATAGTTAGCGATTTCCGCCCATCGTCCGCTGCTTCTCGTATTACCAGCGACAAACTCTTGTCATCCAGAAACTGGATTAGCTCAGCATATGCCTCTGCATTTTTGGCCTCGTCTTCTTCATTGTCGGTAGGCTCTTCCAAAATGGTATCCTTTAGCCCTTGCAACCGAAGATGGCCCAAGAATTTTGTCTCCCACAGCTCATAGTTCTTTTCATCTCAGTCAAAAACTAGCCGAGACCAGCGGCTACTCGTCTGGGTGCTCTGTCTACTCATGGTGCTAGCTTAGCAAGTTAACTCTCACCGGACACGCGGTACGTCGCAACGTTTCTCTCGGTGGTAAATCCCTGGGTAACTGTCTCTGGGTACCTCTGGGTAACTCTAGGTAAATCTGGGTAAATCTGGGCCCATAACCTGTTGGCAGAGGTGAATTGTGCAGCGATTCTTGCAGCCTACCCAGTGCTAGACCGACGATAATTCAGAGGAGTAAAAAACACAGTGGGGCATCCATCTTGTTCAAACGGGAAAAAAACTTTATTGACACACATGCGCACACATCAATAACAGCACCTCTCATTGGGCTGTTATCATTGTCAGTTATTATTGGCTGTTATCATTGTCAGTTATTCACTACCTGCATCAAGTTTGTCTGAGTAACAATACAACATTAAGATTAACTTCTTTACAATTGAGAGCATATTTTTCATATATGTCAACACTCTCCCTGCACCCTCTCGGTCCCTTGAGCCCACCCACCCAGAATTCTACCACTGCCAGAAAAATAATCAAAGGCTCAACTTTTACTGAGAAAGAGAATTCCAAAGAAATATACATTATAGAAACTTACAAAATTCTTAAAGGGTTAGACAGGCTAGATGCAGGAAGATTGTTCCTGATGTTGGGGAAGTCCAGGACAAGGGGTCACAGTTTAAGGATAAAGGGGAAATCCTTTAGGACCGAGATGAGAAAGACATTTTTCACACAGAGAGTGGTAAATCTCTGGAACCCTCTGCCACAGAAGGTAGTTGAGGCCACAGTTCATTGGCTATATTTAAGAGGGAGTTTGAAGTGGCCCTTGTGGCTAAAGGGATCAGGGGGTATGGAGAAAAGGCAGGTACAGGATACTGAGTTGGATGATCATCCATGATCATATTGAATGGCAGTGCAGGCTCAAAGGGCCACATTGCCTACTCCTGCACCTATTTTCTTTGTTTCTATGTTTCTAAAGATTCATTATTATACAAGAATTTTCCTGAACAATCTTTGACCCATAACGTTATATTGAATTGAATCCTTTATTTGTCATTCAGACCTTTCGGCCTGTACAAAATGTCGTTGCCTGCAGCCATACATACAGCCATAAACAACACACAATAAACACAAATTAACGTCCACCACAGTGAGTTCACCAAGCACCTCCTCACTGTGATGGAGGCAAAAGTCTTAGGGTTGCTGTCTCTTCCCTCCTCTTCTCCCTCTGCGCTGAGGCGATACCCCACCGGGCGATGGTAAGTCAGTCCCGCGGTTCAAGCTCCGCAGCCAGGGGGTGGTCGAAGCTGCCGTCCTCCAGACCAGCGGACGCAGTTGTTACCACGGGAGCTCCGGAAAACAGGCACCAGCCTGTGACCCGCGAGCTCCCGACGATGTCATCCACTGGCCCGCGGCCGAGCCCCGGATTCAGGTCGGCGCCGCCGGAACGCCGCCTCAGCCACCGGAGCACCGCCACCGGGCCGCCCCCACAGGAGCGCCATTCCAGCCCCGAGCCGGGCCTCCCTCACGGGAGCGTCTCAGCCCCGCACCGGGCCGCCCCCACGAGAGCGTCTTCCAGCCGGGAGCCCTGGCCACCCTCACAGGAGTGTCTCAGCCCCGCGCCGTCCGCCCTCACCGGAGCGCCGAGTCATGCCGCTGCCCGAATGCCGCCGCAGCTCGAAGACGGCCAGCCTTGCGTTGGTAAGTCCTGGCTGGCTCTACCTCCGGATCCTCGAGGTTGGTCGCAAGATGGGGGAAGAGAAGGGGGATACGACACGAAAGTCGCATTCCCCCGAAGGGAGAGACAGAAAGCCCTGTTTCACCCCCTCCCCCCACACTCATAATACAACCTAATAACCAAAAATTCCCAGTTCCTGGGAATAAACATCTCCCAGGACCTCAAATGGCAAATGAACACCGTCACTCTCGTGAAGAGGTCTCGTCAGCAGCTGTATTTCCTAAGGTCTCTACGGAGAGCAAACGTCTCACAGCTGCTGCTGCTGTCCTTCTATCAATGCGCCGTGGAAAGTATCCTCACCTATGGAATCCTGGTGTGGTTTGCCAGCTGTACTGTGGCTGTGAGGAGGGCGCTGCAGGGAATTATAAAAACTGCGCAGCGCATTACAAATGCTAACCTGCCCTCCTTGGATGACATATACAAGGCCCGATGCTTGTGCAGGGCCATAAATATCAAGAAGGACACATCCCACCCTGCCAACCACCTTTTTACTCTGTTACCCTCCGGGAGGCGATTCAGGTCTCTGCAGGCTCTCACTGGTAGACTAAAAAATAGTTTCTACCATTGTGCGATAAAAGTGCTTAACTCCAATAGTGAACACTGGGAAGCAAGAAGTAACTTCGAGGAATACCGCTAAATTCTTTTAATCTCTTTTAAAAATGTATTTATAATTTACTATTCAAATCTCTGAATGGGCTCGCCCCGCCTTACCTCTCTGAGCTGCTCCACCCATACACTCCTGCCCGGTCCCTCAGGTCAGCTGGTCAGCTGCTCCTGGAGGTACCGAGGTCTAGTCGGAGGCTCAGAGGGGATAGAGCCTTCTCTGTTGCTGCTCCGGCACTCTGGAACACCCTGCCGCTGCACATCAGACAGGCCCCCTCACTGTCCATCTTCAAATCCAGTGTTAAAACGCATTTGTACTCCCTGGCTTTTGACCATGCCTGAGGCTTTGCTTCTGTTTGTGGTGTTTTTGATGTTTCTTTATTTTACATGTCTTTTCCTACTATTTCTTTTGATTGTTATTTTTGGTGTGTATTAACTTTTTTGTCAATGATTAGTGATGTACAGCACTTTGTTGCAGCTATGTTTGTTTTTAAAGTGCTCTATAAATAAAATTATTATTATTATTATTATTACTATTAACTGTACATATGTGCATTGGTGTTGTGTTGTATTTCTTTTAACGGAGGAGAAACAAATGGAATTTTGTTGCTCAGTTTTGTGCAATGACAATAAACATATTCTATTCTAAGTGAACAAGACAAAAAAAAACAACACAAAAAAGTGCCGCCACTTAATATAACGTTAATAAAGTCTTTGGACCTTAATCACGGCGTGAGACTTTGGTTATTCCTACAGCAGAAGTTCAACATATATTTCAGGGGGGTG
Source organism: Leucoraja erinaceus (assembly GCF_028641065.1). Classification (NCBI taxonomy): domain Eukaryota; kingdom Metazoa; phylum Chordata; class Chondrichthyes; order Rajiformes; family Rajidae; genus Leucoraja; species Leucoraja erinaceus. The sequence continues at coordinate 418,247 of NW_026576762.1, read as the reverse complement.
TCAGAAGTGGGATCAAACCCACGCTTCCACTTGGAGACCAGAGATTTGCTGTCCGTGATGAGCTAGTGCTGCAGGATGGCATAATTTTAAAAGGACACAAGGCTGTGGTCCCTGCTTCGCTGCACAGCCAATATTTTAACGCTGTCCATACAGGGCACCCACATGCTGAAGCTACTGTCCTACGGGCAAGATACATGTTTTACTGGCCTGGCATGGCCGAATACATCACAGAGAATGTGGCGTCCTGTGCAGTGTGCAACAGCTTGGCACCTCACCAACAAAAGCAACCCCCCCCCCCCTTCTCCTAAACTGACACCATTCAGATAATAATCTGCCTTCCTCTGAAGTGGATAATCTCACATTTATCCACATTATATTGCATCTGCCCACTCACCCAACCAATTCCAAGTCAGCCTGCAGCCTCACAGCATCCTCCTTGTAGCTCACATTGCCACCAAGCTTTGTGTCATCCTCAAACCTGGAGATGTTGCATTTAATTCCCTCGTCTAAACAGTCAAAAAGGCACAACATAGGATGTATGTCCTACGGCAGCTGAGGAAGCACAATCTGCCACAGGCAATGATGGTCCAATTCTACACGGCCATCGCAAAGTCTGTTCTCACCTTCTCCATCATGCTCTGGTTTGGCTCAGCCACCAAGCAAGCCACCTGGAGTCTGCAGCGAACTGTACACTGTAAGGGCCAGGAAGCGAGCAGGCAAGATCATCTCTGACCACTCTCACCCTGGCCACAAACTGTTTGAATCACTTCCCCCTGGAAGGCGACTCCGGACTGTCAAAGCTGCCACAGCCAGACATAAAAAGTTTTTATCCACCAGTAGTTGCTCTACTCAACATCCAAAAATCTGTAGCCTGGTATTTTGTTGGTTCACATGCTTGATCAATGGTGTTTTATGATTAATGTTTTATTAGAATTAGTGTTTTCTGAGTCATTCGTAACTGTCACTGTATGTCATGTTGTTAGTTGTGGGTGGAGCACCAAGGCAAATTCCTTGTATGCGAATACTTGGCCAATAAACTTACTTACTTACTTACTATGCGGCGGCCATTTTTGTAATCATGCAGCGACCGTGTGGCAGGAATCCGCAGCAGCCGTTTTTCTAATCGCTTTGGTGGCCATTTTTGTAGTTGCGGCGGTGGCCATTTTTGTAGCCGAATGGCGGCCATTTTGTCGGCGGGCGGGCGGGGCGGCCATTTTGTCGGCGGGGGGGCGGGGCGGGTCGGTTGGCGGGCGGGGCGGCCATTTTGTCGGCGGGCGGGCGGGGCGGCCATTTTGTCGTTGGCGGGCGGGGCGGCTGGGGCAAGGACAGGCCCCACTCACCCACCGCTACAGGTTGGGATCGGTTGGCGGGCGGGGCGGCCATTTTGTCGGTCGGCGGGCGGCGGGCGGCCATTTGTCGGTAAGCGGGGGCGGGGCGGGCCGTCGGTTGGGCGGGCCGGGCTCCCATTTTGTCGGTTGGCGGGCGGGGCGGATTTTGTCGGGCGGCCACGGGGCGGATCGGGCGGGGGCCGCTGCCGGTTGGCGGGGGGGCGGCGGCCATTTTGTTGTCGGCGGGCGGGCGGGCGGCTGGGGCAAGGACGGGCCCCACTCACCCACCGCTACAGGTTGGGATCGGCTCCACCCACCGGCGCCGGGGCCGCTCACCCGCTCCCTCCCCGGAGTCTGGAAAACTGCCGGGGAATCGGTGGCGACACCGACCGACCGACCGCCGACTGACGAGCGGCCGATGCTCCTCCACCCCGATGCTGGGCGGAGCGGACGGGCAGCAGCGGCTGGGGATCGTCGACATCGACATCGGCGCCGGTGAGTGAGGGGCAGAAGGACGTGTTGGGCCGGGCGGGCGGGCGGGCAGCTGCCGCCCCAGGTCGCTCTACCGGGTGGCGACGCCTTGAGCAGCGGCGGCGGCGGAGAGTCGGGGAGTTGACGGTCCGGCCGCTGGTCGATGGGCGGCGGTGCCGGTGATGCTGGGGGCGGGGGCTCCGGGCGGCAGCCGCGGCCTCTCAGGCCCGGTGGCGGCTCCGGGCGGATCGGCTCTGTCATGGAGGAGGGAAAGCGAGGGCCGAGGCTGCTGTTGCCGCTGGCAGATGGTGGAGTCAGTGACAAAGATGAAGGTGAAAGTGATTAAACTTGTTGGATCAGGGCGAACTGGGAAATGTAAAACCAGAGAGATGTGGGTGGGAAGGTCAAAGGGAAATATGGGACTAGAAGATGGAGATGAACGTCCTTCGCTTCACTCCCCCCCCCCCCCCCCCCCTACTCACTCACCCTGGTGAACACATTGCCCCCCTCACTCACTCTCTCACTAACCAACACCAGTCGGTCCTTTCCTTCCTCTCTACACTCATCTCTCAAACACCAGACCCATAGAGAGTTTGCAGCTGTGGAGGTCACGACCCGTCATCCGTACTGTTGCCACGCAACGACAACTGGAGTACACGCGGTGAAGCCAACTGGAGTACACGCGGTGAACTGCAGGTAAGCATTTACTATGTAGGAATGTTACAACAGTTTGAGATTTTAAACATCAGATAAAGCATAAAAATAAGTTTAATTTGACACCTAATTCACTTTCATATCTTCAGTATTAAAAAAGTTATGGCCATTTTCATACTCGGAAATTAGCATCTTGTTCTCTATTGCTTTTCCATTTAGGCTGTGGGCCGAGCATCAAAAATGTGTCTAGAAATCCATTTTCGTGACCCACATCTCGGAACTACATGAAATTTTCCATCGATTTAGATGAAATATAATTGAGAAGAAAGTTATGACTCGTCAGTGCCAAACATTGCACATTAATCAATTAAACTAATTAGCAAAGTTACAAAATTTTGAGATTTAAAAAATTAACTCTGCAATTTATCCCATCAGATAAAGCACAGAAAGAAGTTTAATTTGACACCTAATTCACTTTCATATCTTCAGTATTAAAAAAGTTATGGCCATTTTCATACTCGGAAATTAGCATTTGTTCCCTATTGCTTTTCCATTGACTTAACACACAAGCTGTGATCAAGGACAGTCAAAAGCCCATAACTTTCTTAAAAATTAAGAGAACTGAAAGAATTTTTCAGTAATTATAGATTGAAGCATTCTGAAACAAAGTTTACCCAAAGCAAATAGGTAGTGTGTGAGGCAGGAGGCAGAGAAGGGAAGCACTCAGACCCAACATGTAGGGGGGAGAAGAAAAAATATAATAAACAGAGAATAAGAGGAGGTGGGTCTCTTAAATGTGTGAGCAGAGAGACAGAGGGGTGTAAAATGAGGGTAGAAGCATTAGGTTGCAAGGTGAAAAGTAAAAGTGGCAGGCAGACAAATCTAGGGCAAAAAACAAAAAGGGCCATTTTTCAACATAATTGTATTAGGGCTACGAGTGTTGTAAAAACAAGCCTGAAGGCTTTGTGTCTCAATGCAAGGAGCATTCGTAATAAGGTGGATGAGTTGAATGTGCAGATAGTTATTAATGACTATGATCTCGTTTGGGATCACGGAGACATGGCTCCAGGGTGACCAAGGCTGGGAGCTGAACATCCAGGGATATTCAATATTCAGGAGGGATAGACAGAAAGGAAAAGGAGGTGGGGTAGCGTTGCTGGTTAGAGAGGAGATTAACACAATAGAAAGGAAGGACATTAGCTTGGAGGATGTGGAATCAATATGGGTAGAGCTGCAAAACACTAAGGGGCAGAAAACGCTAGTGGGAGTTGTGTACAGGCCACCTAACAGTAGTAGTGGAGTTGGGGATGACTTCAAACAGGAAATTAGAAATGCGTGCATCAAAGGTAAAACAGTTATAATGGGTGACTTCAATCTACATATAGATTGGGTGAATCATATTGGCAGGAGTGCTGAGGAAGAGGATTTCTTGGAATGTGTGCGGGATAGTTTTCTGAACCAACATGTAGAGGAACCAACAAGAGAGCAGGCTATTCTAGACTGGGTATTGAGTAATGAGGAAGGGTTTGTTAGCAGTCTTGTGTGTGGCCCCTTGGGCAAGGGTGACCATAATATGGTTGAGTTCTTCATTAGGAAGGAGAGTGACATAATTAATTCAGAAACAAGGGTTCTGAACTTAAAGAAAGGTAACTTTGAGGGAATGAGACTTGAATTGACCTAGATAGACTGGCAATTGATTCTTAAAGGGTTGACGGTGTAGATGCAATGGAAGGCATTTAAAGGCTGCATGGATGAACTACAACAATACGGTTTGGCAAAAGAATTAATCAGGGAAGGTAGTGCACCCGTGGATAACAAGGGAAATCAGGGATAGTATCAAAACAAAAGATGAAGCATACAAATTAGCCAGAAAAAGCAGCCAACCAGAGGACTGGGAGAAATTCAGAGTCCAGCAGAGGAGGACAAAGGGCTTAATTAGGAAAGGGAAAATAGATTATGAAAGAAAACTGGCAGGGAACATAAAAACTGACTGCAAAAGTTTTTATAGATATGTGAAGAGAAAGAGATGAGTTAAAACAAATGTAGGTCCCTGCAGTCAGAAACAGGTGAATTGATCATGGGGAACAAGGACATGGCATACCAATGGAATAACTACTTTGGTTCTGTCTTCACTAAGGAAGACTTAAATAATCTGCCGGAAATAGCAGTGGACCGGGGGTGAAATGAGATGGAGGAACTGAGTGAAATCCAGGTTAGCCGGGAAGTGGTGTTAGGTAAATTGAATGGATTAAAGGCCGATAAATCCCCATGGCCAGATAGGCTGCATCCCAGAGTACTTTAGGAAGTAGCCCCAGAAATAGTGGATGCATTAGTGATAATTTTTCAAAACTCTTTAGACTCTGGAGTAGTTCCTGAGGATTGGAGGGTAGCTAATGTAACCCCACTTTTTAAAAAGGGAGGGGGAGAGAAAACGGGGAATTACAGACCAGTTAGTCTAACATCGGTAGTTGGGAAACTGCTAGTCAGTTATTAAAGATGGGATAGTAGCAAATTGGGAAAGTGGTGAAATCATTGGACAAAGTCAGCATTGATTTACGAAAGGTAAATCATGTCTGACGAATCTTATAGAATTTTTCAAGGATGTAACTAGTAGAGTGGATAAGGGAGAACCAGTGGATGTGTTATATCTGGACTTTCAGAAGGCTTTCGACAAGGCCCCACATAAGTGATTGGTATACAAACTTAAAACACACAATATTGGAGGTTCAGTATTGATGTGGATTGAGAACTGGCTGGCAGACAGGAAGCAAAGAGTAGGAGGAAACGGGTCCTTTTCAGAATGGCTGGCAGTGACTACTGGGATACCACATGGCTCAGTGCTGGGACCCCAGCTATTTACAATATATATTAATGATTTGGACGAGGGAATTGAATGCAACATCCCCAATTTTGCGGATGACACGAAGCTGGGGGGAAGTGTTAGCTTTGAGGAGGATGTTAGGAGGCTACAAGGTGACTTGGATATGTTGGGTGAGTGGGCAAATGCATGGCAGATGCAGTATAATGTGTATAAATGTGAGGTTATCCACTTTGGTGGCAAAAACAGGAGAGTAGACTATTATCCGAATGGTGGCCGGGCAGATGCAACAAGACCTGGGAGACATGGTACACCAGTCATTGAAAGTAGGCATGCAGGTGCAGCATGCAGTGAAGAAAACGAATGGTATGTTGGCATTCATAGCAAAAGGATTTGAGTATAGGAGCAGGGAGGTTCTACTGCAGTTGTACAGGGTCTTGGTGAGACCATACCTGGACTATTGCGTACTGTTTTGGTCTCTTAATCTGAGGAAGGACATTCTTGCCATAGAGGGAGTACAGAAAAGGTTCACCAGACTGATTCCTGGGATGTCAGGACTTTCATATGAAGAAAGACTGGATAGACTCGGCTTGTACTCGCTAGAATTTAGAGGATTGAGGGGGGATCTTGTAGAAACTTACAAGATTCTTAAGGGGTTGGACAGGCTAGATGCAGGAAGATTGTTCCCGATGTTGGGGAAGTCCAGAACAAGGGGTCACAGTTTAAGGATAATGGGGAAATCTTTTAGGACTGAGATGAGAAAAACATTTTTTACAGAGAGAGTGGTGAATCTCTGGAATTCCCTGCCATAGAATGTAGTTGAGGCCAGTTCATTGGCTATATTTAAGAGGGAGTTAGATGTGGCCCTTGTGGCTAAAGGGATCAGGGGGCATGGAGAGAAGGCAGGCACGGGGTACTGAGTTGGATGATCAGCCATGGTTATATTGAATGGCGGTGCAGGCTTGAAGGGCTGAATGGCCTACTCCTGCACTTATTTCCTATGTTTCTATGTAGCTAATTACAAAATTCAATTACTAAATCTAAACATCTATCCATTTCTTAAGAAAAGATTAACATTTTTTAATAGCCTAAGTGTCCAAATAACATTCACACAAGAATTCACAATATAACATGATTTTTAAATCTCATTGTCATGAATTTATAGGCTAAATGGAAGGAATTTAGTGTTTAATTCTCGTAAATTAAAGGCCATTTTAATCATCTGGCGAGAGGGTTTTTGAGCAACGCGATCATTTGGAATGTCGCGGTTGCAGTGAATTTAAACCCCATATTGGCAGGAAAAATACTGCCGGTTCGTATGGGTCCTAAATCACCGTTTCGCGACGTAAAATGTGGATTAAAGGCATCTTAAGAAGCACTTTTATATATAAAATAAACGGCTTTCCTTTACCTGTCCTGTACGTGAAATCCGTCCCCGTTGTCGGCGTTGACGGCTTTAGAAACTGATTTTTAAATTACTCCTGTGCTGAACTTGTCGGGCGATTTAAATAAAAATTCACAGAACGGCTGTCGGAACAATTCTTCAGCAAAAGCTTGCACTCCGCATAAAAAATATATTCAGGACAGGTAGGAGTAAAACACATTTTAACCCCGCCCCCTTCCCCCCCTCAAAGGCGCCAAAGTCGCGCACACGGCCAGTGGTAGAACTGCAGCGCCGCTGAAGGTAAGTTTTGAAACATACCTAAACTAATTAGAAAATGAGATTGGAAAAATAAGCGCCATCTGGTGGCCAATACCCATATTACACCATGGGGAGCCTATTTCCGTGTTGCAGTCCATTTAAACTATATATTATACCTATATATATGACTGTAATCATATATAGTTAAGTATAATTATATTATATAAAAATATTATGATGAATATAATTGTGAGTGTGTTTTTTGAATGAGACTGCTGCAGAGATCTGCCTTCTGAACCAGCCCAATTAATAGTTGAGGGCAGTTCTTGTGGGTTCCTCCCTTTACTAATAACCATATAACCATATAACAATTACAGCACGGAAATAGGCCATCTCGGCCCTACAAGTCCGTGCCGAACAACTTTTTTCCCTTAGTCCCACCTGCCTGCACTCATACCAAAACCCTCCATTCCCTTCTCATCCATATGCCTATCCAATTTATTTTTAAATGATACCAACGAACCTGCCTCCACCACTTCCACTGGAAGCTCATTCCACACCGCTACCACTCTCTGAGTAAAGAGGTTCCCCCTCATGTTACCCCTAAACTTCTGTCCCTTAATTCTGAAGTCATGTCCTCTTGTTTGAATCTTCCCTATTCTCAAAGGGAAAAGCTTGTCCACGTCAACTCTGTCTATCCCTCTCATCATTTTAAAGACCTCTATCGTCCCCCCTTAACCTTCTGCGCTCCAGAGAATAAAGACCTAACTTATTCAACCTATCTCTGTAACTTAGTTGTTGAAACCCAGGCAACATTCTAGTAAATCTCCTCTGTACTCTCTCTATTTTGTTGACATCCTTCCTATAATTGGGCGACCAAAATTGTACACCATACTCCAGATTTGGTCTCACCAATGCCTTGTAGAATTTTAACATTACATCCCAGCTTCTACACTTATAAAGGCTAGCATACCAAAAGCTTTCATTACCACCCTATCTATATGAGATTCCACCTTCAAGGAACTATGCACGGTTATTCCCAGATCCCTCTGTTCAACTGTATTCTTCAATTCCCTACCATTTTCTTGGTCTTGGTGAGACCACACCTGGAGTATTGCGTACAGTTTTGGTCTCCAAATCTGAGGAAGGACATTATTGCCATTGAGGGAGTGCAGAGACGGTTCACCAGACTGATTCCTGGGATGGCAGGACTGTCTTATGAAGAAAGACTGGATAGACTTGGTTTATACTCTCTAGAATTTAGGAGATTGAGAGGGGATCTTATAGAAGCGTACAAAATTCTTAAGGGGTTCGACAGGCTAGATGCAGGAAGGTTGTTCCCGATGTTAGGAAAGTCCAGGACAAGGGGTCACAGCTTAAGGATAAGGGGGAAATCCTTTAAAACCGAGATGAGAAGAACTTTTTTCACACAGAGAGTGGTGAATCTCTGGAACTCTCTGCCACAGATGGTAGTTGAGGCCAGTTCATTGGCTATATTTAAGAGGGAGTTAGATGTGGCCCTTGTGGCTAAGGGGATTAGGGGGTATGGAGAGAAGGCAGGTACGAGATACTGAGTTGGATGATCAGCCATGATCATATTGAATGGCGGTGCAGGCTCGAAGGGCCGAATGGCCTACTCCTGCACCTAATTTCTATGTTTCTATGTTTCTATTTACCATGTACGTCCTATTTTGATTTGTCCTGCCAAGGTGTAGCACCTCACATTTATCAGCATTAAACTCCATCTGTCATCTTTCAGCCCATTTTTCCAAATGGCCTAAATCACTCTGTAGACTTTGGAAATCCTCTTCATTATCCAAAACACCCCCTATCTTGGTATCATCTGCATACTTACTAATCCAATTTACCACCCCTTCATCCAGATCATTGATGTACATGACAAACAACAAAGGACCCAACACAGATCCCTGAGTCACCCCACTAGTCACCTGCCACCAACCCGACAAACAGCCATTCCCCATTACCCTCTGGCTTCTCCCATTCAGCCACTGTTGAATCCATCTTGCTATTCCGGCATTTATACCCAACAGTTTAACCTTCTTAACCAACCTTCCATGAGGAACCTTGTCAAAGGCCTTACTACAGTCCATATAGACAACATCCACTGCTTTACCCTCGGCAATTTCCCTAGTAACCTCTTCAAAAAATTCAAGATTATTAGTCAAACATGACCTTCCAGGCACAAATCCATGTTGACTGTTCCTAATCAGACCCTGTTTATCCAGATGCTTATATATATTATCTCTAAGTATCTTTTCCATTAATTTGCCCACCACTGAAGTCAAACTAACAGGTCTATAATTGCTGGGTTTACTCTTAGAACCCTTTTTAAACAATGGAACAACATGCGCAGTACGCCAATCCTCGGGGACTATTCCCTTTTCTAATGACATTTGAAATATTTCTGTCATAGCCCCGGCTATTTCTACACTAACTTCCCTCAATGTCCTAGGGAATATCCTGTCAGGACCTGGAGACTTATCGGCTTTTATATTTTTCAAAAGTGTCAGTACTTCTTTTACTTTGAAACTCATAGTATCCATAGCTACTCTACTCATTTCCCTTACCTCACATAATTCAATATCCTTCTCCTTGGTGAATACCAAAGAAAATAAATTGTTCAATATCTCCCCCATCTCTTTTGGCTCTGCAGATAGCTGCCCACTCTGTCTCTCCAATGGACCAATTTTATCCCTCATTATCCTTTTGCTATTAATATAGCTGTAGAAACCCTTTGGATTTACTTTCACCTTACTTGCCAAAGCAACCTCATATCTTCTTTTAGCTTTTCTAATTTATTTCTTAAGATTCTTTTTATATTCCTTATACTCCACAAGCACCTCATTTACTTCATGCTGCCTATAATTATTGTAGATCTCCCTCTTTTTCCGAACAAGATGTCCAATTTCCCTTGAAAACCAGGGCTCTTTCCAGTTTTTACTGTTTCCTTTCAACCGAACAGGAACATAAAGATTCTGTACTCTTAAAATTTCCCCTTTAAATGTCCTCCATTTCTCTTCTACATCTTTCCCATAAAACAAAATGTCCCAGTTCAGTCCTTTTAAATCATCTCGCATCTCATCAAAGTTAGCCTTTCTCCAATCAAAAATCTCAACACTAGGTCCAGTTCTGACCTTCTCCATAATTATATTGAAACTAATGGTATTGTGATCACTGGACCCGAAGTGCTCCCCAACGCATACCTCCGCCACCTGTCCCGTCTCTAACAGGAGGTCCAGCACTGCCCTTCCTCTAGTAGGTACCTCTATGTATTGCTGCAAAAAACTATCCTGCACACATTTTACAAACTCCAAACCATCCAGCCCATTTACAGAATGTGTTTCCCAGTCTATGTGTGGAAAGTTGAAATCTCCCACAATCACCACCTTGTGCTTACATAGTTTACTGAACCCCACTGACTGCCAGTGTGCAGAGTGGGGGTCATGGCCATAGTGGGACTGGGGCAGTGCCATGCTGGGGGACAGACCGGCAAGGCATCTTCCAGTCGCTTGAATAGGAAAATGAATGAGACTGCCGCAGAGGTCCCAGGTTTTAAGGGCTCATGAACCTGGTTTTAAGGGCTCATGAACCTAAAGGGTCAGGACAGATCTTCTGGGTTTCCCCCGTTTGCTGAACCCCACTGACTGCCATAGTGGGGAGTGTGGGGGTCACGGCCATAGTGGGACTGGGGTACTGCTAGGCAGGGGGACAGACCTGTAAGAGTAAAATCTTATTTCTGATGTAAATGTCACATCGTGACCAAGAATCGAATGCTCTGATGTTTACTCGATGAGTATTCATTTTAAGCTACAATGAGCCTATATTTATGTTGGAGAACCCTCCCCGCCCGCCCCCCGTGGTGCCTTTGCAAATGAGGGCTATTAGCTTTACCCTAAAAGAATCCTAAAAGTGTTGCATTGAGTATCTGTAGTTTGTGTGCGTGTCTGTGTATACCTGTCAAATGGGTGGATGTAAACGTGTGGATGTATGTGTGTGAATGGATGGATGTGTGTGTGGATGTGTGTGTGTGTGGATGTATATGTGTGGATGGATGTGTGCATGCATGTCTGCATGCGTGTGGATGTGTGTGTGTGCGGATGCATGGATGTATGTATGTGTGTGTGTGCATGCATTTAAGTGTGCGTATGGATGGATGTGTGTGTGTGGATGTATGTATGTGTGGATGGGTGGACTGTCGCACTGTCAGCACGCCATTATCATAAGTAACTCACTCAATTTTTAAATAATTTGACCAAATAAACAGTGAAGCGATCGACATTAAAATAAAACTTTATATAATAATTTATTTCCCCAATTTATTTGTTTACATTACATCTGATCTTCATCTGAATAGTCTTCATCAGATTCCAAGTCTTATGCAGTAATAGAGTTTCTGCAGTCAACACATAAATCTGGACATGGCTCACCATGCTGTTGACAGGAGTATCTTCCTTTCCCTGTACTTGATTTCTCAGTTTGTTTTCTTGCATGAACAGTATGTTAATTCTAGCAAGGTGCTTGTGGCTGGAGGCAGATCACCCTAGTCAATGTTCAATTCACCACCTACAATTTTCCACCCATGTCCATGTTTGTTGTCATGGATCGAAGCAGTCTCTTTAGGGCCAGCTCATCTGCTTCGCCATCAGGAACTGCCTCTTGAGGTGATTCACCGGCTTCAGGCTTTTCAGTGTCTTGAACTCAATTGAAAGAGGAAAGAGAAAACAGAAAAGGAATGAAAAGTAAAATAAATCAACATCCTCAAATATATCTTTTCATTTTTTAAAGTAACATCATATGACCGTTAATAAAAAGAATTGTTGTTTGAGTCCTATCATTAGCTTTCTTCCTTCTAGACCTTGCTATAGCTCGATTTATTGTTGTAGAAACATAGAAAATAGGTGCAGGAGGAGGCCATTCGACCCTTCGAGCCAGCACCGCCATTCATTGTGATCATGACTGATCTTCCCCTATCAATAACCCATGCCTGCCTTCTCCCCATATCCCTTGACTCCACTAGCCCCTAGAGCTCTATCTAATTATCTCTTAAATCCATCCAGTGACTTCGCTTCCACTGCTCTCTGCGGCAGGGAATTCCATAAATTCACAATTCTCTGGGTGAAAACGTTTTTTCTCACCTTAGTCTTAAATGACCTCCCCTTTATTCTAAGACTGTGGCCCCTGGTTCTGGACTCGCCCAACATTGGGAACATTTTTCCTGCATCTAGCTTGTCCAGTCCTTTTATAATTTTATGTTTCTATAAGATGCCCCCTCATCCTTCTAAACTCCAGTGAATACAAGCCTAGTCTTTTCAATTTTTCCTCATATGACAGTACCGCCATCCCAGGGATCAATCTCGTGAACCTACGCTGCACTGCTTCAATCACAAGGATGTCCTTCCTCAAATTAGGAGACCAAAACTGTACACAATACTCCAGATGTGGTCTCACCAGAGCCCTATACAACTGCAGAAGAACCTATACTGAAATCCTCTTGTTATGAAGGCCAACATTCCATTACCTTTCTTCACTGCCTGCTGTACCTGCACACCAACTTTCAGTGACCGGTGTACAAGGCCACCCAGGTCTCGCTGTACGTCCCACTTACCTAACCTAACCCCATTGAGATAATAATCTGCCCCCTTGTTTTTGCCGCCAAAGTGGATAGCCTCACATTTATCTATATTATACTGCATCTGCCACGCATCTGCCGTCTCACTCAACCTGTCCAGGTCACACTGCAACTTCCTAACATCATCTTCACAGTTCACACTGCCACCCAGCTTTGTGTCACCCGCAAACTTGCTAGTGTTGCTCCTAATTCCCTCTTCCAAATCATTAATATATATATGATAAATAGTTACGGCCCCAACACCGAGCCTTGCGGCACTCCACTCGCCACTGCCTGCCATTCTGAAAAGGACCTGTTCACTCCTACTCTTTGCTTCCGGTCTGCCAACCAATTTTCTATTCATGTCAACACCCTACCCCCAATACCATGTGCTCTAATTTTAGTCACCAGTCTCCCGTGCGGGACCTTATCAAAGGCTTTCTGAAAGTCTAGATACGCTACATCCACTGGCACCCCTTCATCCATTTTATTTGTCACATCCTCGAATAATTCCTGAAATTAGTCAAGCATGATTTCCCTTTCATAAATCCATGCTGACTTGGACTAATCCTTTTCCTGCTATCCAAATGCCCCATTATTACCTCTTTAATAATTGACTCCAGCATCTTTCCCACCACTGAAATCAGGCTAACTGGTCTAATTCCCCGTTTTCTCACTCGCTCCTTTCTTGAAAAGTGAGATAACATTAGCTATCCTCCAATCCACGGGAATTGATCCTGAATCTATTGAACATTGGAAAATGATCACCTATGTGTCCACTATTTCTAGAGCCACCTCCCTGAGGACCCTGGGATGCAGACCATCAGGCCCAAGGGATTTATTATCCTTCAGTCCCATTAGCCTACCCAATACTATTTGTCGCCTAATGAAAATAAATTTCAGTTCCTCTACCCCCTTAGATGCTTTGTCCTCCAGTACATCTGGGAGATGGTTTGTGTCTTCCATAGTGAAGACAGATACGAAGTACCTATTCAACTCCTCTGCCATTTCCTTGTTGCCCATAATAATTTCACCCGTGTCTGCCTTCAAGGGACCCACATTTGACTTTGCTACTCTTTTTTTCCTTAACATATCGAAAGAAGCTTTTACTGTCCCTCTTTATATTCCTGGCCAGCTTCCCTTCGTACTTCATCTTTTCAGCCCGTATTGCCCGTTTTGTTTCCTTCTGTTGTCCTATGAAAGTTTCCCAATCCTCTGGCTTCCGGCTACTCTTTGCTGTGTTATACATCTTTTCTTTTAGTTTTATTCTATCCCTAACGTTTCTTGTCAGCCACGGTTGCCTCCCCTTAGAATCTTTCTTCCTTTTTGGAATGAAATGATCCTGCGTCTTCCGCATTATGGCCAGAAATTCCTGCCATTGCTGTTCCACCGTCATTCCTGCTAGAATTCCTTTCCAGCCTACCTTGGCCAGCTCCCTTCTCATGACTTCATAGTTCCCTTTGTTCAACTGCATCACTGCCATTTCCGATTTAACGTTCTCCTTCTCAAATTGCAGATTGAAACTAATCATGTTATGATCACTACCTCCGAGCGGTTCCTTTACCTCGAGTTCTCTTATCATATCTGGTTCATTGGACAACACTAAATCCAGAATTGCCTTTTCTCTGGTCGACTCCATTACAAGCTGCTCTAAGAATCCATCTCGGAGGCCTTCTACAAACTCTCTTTCTTGGGGTCCTGAACCAACCTGATTTTCCCAGTCTACCTGCATATTGAAATCCCCCATCACCATAGTGGCATTACCTTTGTTACATGCCAGTTTTAACTCCTGCTGCAACTTACACCCTACATCCGGGCTACTATTTGGGGGTCTGTAAATAACACCAATTAGTGTCTTTTTGCCTTTGCAATTCCTCAACTCAATCCACACTGACTCTACCTCATCAGTCCCTTTGTCTCCCCTCACAAGGGACTGAATTCCATCTCTCACCAGCAGAGCTAACCCCGCTCCTCTGCGCACCTGCCTGTCCTTTCAATAGGATGTATAATCCTGAATAATAAGTTCCCAGGCCCGATCCTCCTGCAGCCACGTCTCAGTAATCCCCACAATGTCATACCTACCAACCTCTAACTGAGCCTCAAGCTCACCTACTTTACTTCTTATACTTCGCGTATTCATATACAATACTTTTAATTCCTTTCACATCGATCCCTATTACACTTGGCTATACATCCTATCCCATTGTGAGCCTTTCCCGTTAATTCTGGAGTCATTAACCGTCCCTTTACTCTCTTTCCCTTTAACTGCATCCTCGACTATCCCATTTGACACCCCACCCCCCTCGTTCAGTTTAAAACCACCCGTGTAGCAGTGGCAAACCTGCCTGCCAGAAATCTGGTCCTCCACCTGTTAAGATGCAATCCGTCCCTTTTGTACAGTTCCCCCTTACTCCAAAACAGATCCCAGTGATCTAAGAATCTAAATCCCTGCCCCCTGCACCAGTTCCTCAGCCACACATTCAGGTCCCGTATCCCCATGTCCCTGCTCTCGCCAACATGAGGCACTGGAAGCAAACCGGAGATAACAACCCTGGAGGTCCTGCTTTTCAGCATTTTTCCGAGCTCTCTAAAGTCACGCTGCAGAATATTCACCCCCTTCTTTCCGACATCGTTTGTGCCAACATGCACTACCTCTTCCGGCTGTTCACCTTCGCCCTTGAGTATTTTCTGTACTCTATCCATGACATCCTGGCACCAGGAAGGCAGCACACCATCCTCGAATCCCGTCTATTCCCGCAGAAACCCCTGTTCGTACCTCTCACAATGGAGTCTCCAACTACAATGGTGTTGCCTGACGTTGGCCTCTTTGGTTTTGGCTCAACAGCCCTTTTTGCTTCGCAAGCCAGTCCGCCACTCAGTGTGATAGTGTCTTCTGTCCCGACATCTTCTAAGTGGGTGAACCTATTCACAAGAGGTACACTATGATGTCTATCAGTGATGATAGCACTCAGCATGATAACCCGGGATACACTGCTGCCTCCTAATAATAGAAGATAAAATGTGTTGGGGAGTATTTTATATCTTTTCATGTTTTATATTACGTAAGACAATATCAACATATCAATAGGGAAATTATACATGTATGCATGTCCTGGTGGATGGGATGGCAAATCTGCAAATGATCAAATTAGTGCTCATTATGGCACAGTGCCGACAGTGAAAAACACTTTTGTGAGGCCAGGCTCTGAAGAGTGGAGGGGCAGAAGCTGCAGAACTTCTGCCCCTCCCGACTTAGGTCTGCATGGACTTCAATTCATAAAATGTCAATCTCTTCTTAATGTCAATGAGACTTACGCTGTAATTTACCGCCATAAGATAAGTTAGATCAAGTTCGAGGGGAGGGGCAGAGGCTACAGAATAGCTAGAGAAAGAAACAACTCAAAGTATTTAGGTCTGCATGGATTTCAATTCATAAAATGTCAACCTCTCCTTAATGGCAATGAGACTTGCACTGTTATTTACTACCATAGATAAGTCGGTTCAAGTTAGGGCGGTGGGGCAGAGGATACAGAAAAAAAAAATCTCATAGTCATTAAGTCTGCATGGACTTCAATTCATCTCATTTCAACCTCTTCTTAATGTTAATGAGACTAACACTGTTACTATCATAGATAAATTAGTTCAAGTTCAAGTACACCAATTCATTTCTACATAAACATCAACCATTTCTGACCATTTATCACTCCAATGGAAGCCTATAAAGTGCAGTCAATATACCTCCGTTGTTCTCCCGTGGCCAGGGCCTGGAAGCGGCCCCGTTACAGCTTCCCCCTGCGGAGATGATCCAAACACACTCCGCGTTCGCGAATCGGCCGATTATTAATTGAGACCGTGGCTTCACTATGTTAAGTACATGTTAGTTTGACGTCAGTGGTGGGCAAATTAATGGAAAGGATACTTAGAGATAATATATATAAGCATCTGGATAAACAGGGTCTGATTAGGAACAGTCAACATGGATTTGTGCCTGGAAGGTCATGTTTGACCAATGTTCTTGAATTTTTTGAAGAGGTTACTCGGGAAATTGATGAGGGTAAAGCAGTGGATGTTGTATACATGGACTTCAGTAAGGCCTTTGACAAGGTTCCTCACGGAAGGTTGGTTAAGAAGGTTCAATGGTTGGGGATTAATGGTGGAGTAGCAAGATGGATTCAACAGTGGCTGAATGGGAGATGCCAGAGAGCAATGGTGGATGGTTGTTTGTCAGGTTGGAGACCAGTGACTAGTGGGGTGCCACAGGGGTGTTGGGTCCACTGTTGTTTGTCATGTACATCAATGATCTCGATGATGGTGTGGTAAATTGGATTAGTAAGTATGCAGATGATACTAAGATAGGTGGGGTTGTGGATAATGAAGTAGATTTTCAAAGTCTAGTTCCTTGAGTTGGGTCACGAACTTGCACAAAAAAGCTCCTCGGCCCACAGCCTAATTGACTTAACACAAAAGCTGTGATCGAGGACAGTCAAAAGCCCATAACTTTCATATAAATTAAGAGAACTTAATGAAATTTTCAGTTATTATAGATTGAAGCAATCTGAAACAAATATAAAACATCTTACTTGGATGACCTGAAATTAAAGCATATAATTAGCTAGTAACCTAATTACAAAATTGACCGTTGTGACGGAAATAGTAATTAACACCCAGACTGCCTTGAAAATTCAAAAATGTGATATTCTCATGATCAAAACTTTAATATTATTGTAACAGATGGGTAAATAAATTTCTAGCAATAGACCAAGAGTTTATGAAGATCAGTTGCTAGCAGATCAGTTGCTAGCTGGTACTTTGGCATATCATAATCAGTAGCATCATCATACTAAGCAATTCTGTACACCTTGTACAGAGCCGGTCCTTCATTCCCAGCAACCGGACTGGTTACACACTCGTGGACCCCGGGCCAACTATCCACGCAGCTGTGAGTGGGTGGGTGGGGGGGGGGGGGGGGGAAAGAGGTCGCGTGTCGGTGCAGCATGGTCAGTGACTGGGTGGGAGGAGGGAGCAGACCATCCCCAACTGACGTTGCCTGGAGTCGCAGCCCCGCTTCCCCTGGCCCCGCTTCCCATGGCCCTGGCCCCGTTCCACCCCGGCCCCCACTTCCCATGGCCCCGGCCCCGTTCCACCCCGGCCCACTGGCCCCCAGCCCAGCCCCCGTTCCCGGCCCCGCTCTCCGCTTCGCCCCGGCTCCGTCCACCCCCCCCGCCCCGCTCCAACTTCCCCCCGGCCCCGCTCTCCGCCCCCCGGCCCCGCTCTCCGCTTCGCCCCGGCTCCCGCTCTCCGCTTCCCCCGGCCCCGCTCTCCGCTTCCCCCCCGGCCCAGCTCTCCGCTTCCCCCCCTTCCCCCTCTCCTCTTCCCCCCCGGCCCAGCTCTCCGCTCTCCGCTTCCCCCCCCCGGCCCCGCTCTCCGCTTCCCCCCGCCCCGGCTCCGTTCTCTCCGCTTCCCCCCGGCCCCGCTCTCCGCTTCGCCCCCCGGCTCCGTTCTCCGCTTCCCCCCGGCCCCGCTCTCCGCTTCCCCCCGGCTCCGTTCTCCGCTTCCCCCCGGCCCCCGCTCTCCGCCCCCCTCTCCGCTTCCCCCGGGGCCCCGCTCCCTTCCCCCCGGCCCAGCTCTCCGCTTCCCCCCCGGCCCCGCTCTCCGCTTCCCCCGGCCCCCCCGCTCTCCGCTTCTCCCCCCGCTCCAGCTCTCCGCTTCCCTTCCCCGGCCCCGCTCTCCGCTTCCCCCCGGCCCCGCTCTCTCTCCCCCCCGCTTCCCCCGGCCCCGCTCTCCGCTTCCCCCCCGGCCCCGCTCCCCTCCGCTCTCCCCTCCGTCTCTTCCCCCCCTCGGCCCCGCTCTCCGCTTCCCCCCGGCCCCGCTCTCCGCCCCGCCCCGCTCCCCCCGCTTCCCCCAGCCCCGCTCTCCGCTTCCCCCCCCGGCCCCGGCCCCGCTCTCTCTTCCCCCCCCCACTTCCCCCTCCCCTGGCCCCGCTCTCCGCTTCCCCCGGGCCCCAGCTCCCTCCGCTTCCCCCGGCCCCGCTCTCCCGCTTCCCCCCCGGCCCCGCTCTCCGCTTCTTCCCCCGGCCCCGCTCTCCGCTTCCCCCCCCCCCCCGGCTCCGGCCCCGCTCTCCGCTTCCCCGGCCCCCCCCCCCGCCCCGCTCCGCTTCCCCCCGGCCCCGCTCTCCGCTTCCCCCCGCCCCCGCTCTCCGCTTCCCCCCGGCCCCGCTCTCCGCTTCCCCCACCCCCCGGCCCCGCTCTCCGCTTCCCCCCGGCCCAGCTCCCCCGGCGCTTCCCCCCCCCGGCCCCGCTCTCCACTTCCCCCCGGCCCCGCTCTCCACTTCTCCCGGCCCCGCTCTCCGCTTCCCCCCCGCCCAGCTCTCCGCTTCCCCCGGCACCGCTTTCCACTTCCCCCCCCGGCCCCGCTCTCCACTTCCCCCCGGCCCCGGCCCCGGCTCCACTCCCCCTGGCCCGGCTCCCTCCGTCCCGCTCCGCTAGCCCCGGCCCCGCTCCCCCCGCCCCAGTTTGTGGGTGCTGCCAACCCACATCCCCTGACAGTGTGGCCCACAAGGGGGGACGGGGCGGAGGGCGGCCATGGCTGGACAGCTTTGACCACGAGGGGAGAGTGGGGGCTGTCCCAAGGGATGCGCTCCTTCAGCCGCTTACACCTTGGTGCTCGGGTTCAGAGCAAAGATACCTTCCCACTTTCAATGACAGCACCCACAAATATTTATAGTGCAAAAAATGACAATTTTGGCGTTTTTTAACAGGTAAGAAGGTACGGGTTCTGTGTGTTAACAGTGTTTGCTGAGGCAGCTATGTTCTCCACATGGATTGAGCTGCTCCGTGCGTCACACCCTTTGACCCGATGACCTTACGTGCAACCCCCCTTTATTTCCTTCTCTGCCTTCCACCCATATCTCTCCCTCTAGTTTTAGTTTTATACTAAAGGGGGACCCGTTGGGTCCCATCATCACACGGGAGGGCTGGTCACCAACGCAATATTCCACCTCTCCACCAATTCCAATACTGCTCACCAGTGGGGAGGGGGGGGGGGGGGGGGGCTGTCTGTTGCGCTAGTATGGGTGATGCCGGCCGAAGGTACTGGTTTCCAGAGGGCTAGTAAAGACATTGTGGCCTGTATGGATGCTTGGGCAGGCATCCAACTGTTGCAACGATTTTAAAAGCCAAGCCAAGGCAAACAATTGGGCTGCAGCCACCCGACAAACCAAAATTCATTTTGTAAACACAAACTTGTTAAAAAAGGTGAGGCAAACAATTGGGCTGCAGACACCCGACAACCAAAATTCATTTTGTGAACATAAACTTTTTTAAAAGGGCTGCAGTCGCTTTACAGCCGCATCGAGGTGACTCACCTTGGAGTAGACGTGTGTTCCGTGTTATTCGCAGCTCAGTCTCTCCCAGACCCTCTCGCTTCCTGGGTCTGGCAGAGACTGAGTGAGGCACGACACTTCCTGGTTTTATAGTCCCTCCCCCTGCCGCCAGCGGGGGCAGCAGAGAGTATGGGGAATTTTGTAAAAACATTAATATCTCTCATCATCGACGGAAAAAATCCTCCACACTCATATGGCGGAGGGGGGCTCTGAGCGGGTGGCCAAAAATGACGGCTGTAGGTGAAATCGCAGCACAGTCGGCCAAAAGCGGTCAAGATCAGAGATTTAGTCATATAGATTTCAGCGTCTCCTTATCTGGCATTTTATCCCTTTCACCTTGAGCCTTTGGCACTCACTCCATCCCTATGCTAATCACGCTTCACATGTAAAACCTATTTACTTGCTGGCTTTGTCCTGCGTGCCTCTGCTTCTTTTCACTCTCTTTCATCAGGCTGAGAAAATTCCTGACCTGAGATGTCATCTGTCCATTCCACGTGGTCAGGTAAGATTGTGCCTTTACTGCTGAATTCCTCCAGCACTTTGTCTTTAGTCAGAGCCATGTTCCCTGGTTAAGGTAATTGTAGTTGGCTCCTATTACAGGGAAGTAGAGTTTAATGTTTATGGTGTATTAATTTGACTGTTTTGTACATCTTTGTCAACTCCATCAGGATTTGGTCTTTATGGGCATGGCATTAAGGTAAGGCCCCTGTTTCAAACCCTCTCTTGGGTTTCAGTGTTTGGGGAAAGATTGGGCAGCACAGTGGTAGAGTTGCTGCCTCACATCACCAGAGACCTGGGTTCAATCCTGACATGTTTTGTCTGTACAGAGTTTGTATGTTCTCCCTGTGACCATGTGGGTTTTTTCCAAGTGTTCTGGCTTCTTCCAACATGCCAAAGACATTCATATTTGGGAGATTTGTTTTATTAAACTGTCCCTAGTGCATAGGATAGTGCTAGTGTACGGGGTGATTGCTGGATTGTGCAGACTCAGTGGACCAGTGGGCCTGTTTCCACAATATATCTTTGAACAAAATACGTTATTTTGTATTCAATGTTCTTTCAATTCAGGATGCTGGAATCTTAAACAAAAACAGCAGTGCTGGAGGAACTTGGTGGGTCCGGCAGCATCAGTGAAGCGAAAGGATAGAAGTATCTGGGGTTACACACAAAAGCTGGAGAAACTCAGCGGGTGCAGCAGCATCTATGGAGCGAAGGAAATAGGCAACGTTTCGGGCCGAAACCCTTCTTCAGACTGATCGGGGGCGGGGGTGGGCGGGGACAAGAAAGGAAAAAGGAGGAGGAGCCCGAAGGCTGGGGGATGGGAGGAGACAGCAGGGGGACTGAGGAAGGGGAGGAGACAGCAAGGACTAACAAAATTGGGAGAATTCGATGTTCATGCCCCCGGGATGCAGACTCCCCAAACGGAATATGAGGTGCTGTTCCTCCAATTTCCGGTGCTGCTCGCTGTGGCCATGGAGGAGACCCAGGACAGAGAGGTCGGAGACGGAGTGGGAGGGGGAGTTGAAGTGCTGAGCCACCGGGAGGTCAGCTTGGTTATTGCGGACCGAGCGGAGGTGTTCGGCGAAACGATCGCCCAACCTCCGCTTGGTCTCACCGATATAGATCTGCTGACATCTAGAGCAGCGGATGCAATAGATGCGGTTGGAAGAGATGCAGGTAAACCTCTGTCGCACCTGGAACGATTGCTTGGGTCCTTGAACGGAGTCGAGGGGGGAGGTAAAGGGACAAGTGTTGCATCTCTTGCGGTTGCAAGGGAAAGTGCCCGGGGAGGGGGTAGTACGAGAGGGAAGGGAAGAATTGACAAGGGAGTTATGGAGTGGAGCGGTCTTTGCGGAAGGCAGATATGGGGGGAGATGGGAAGATGTGGCGAGTGGTGGGGTCACGTTGGAGGTGGCGAAACTGACGGAGGATTACTTTTTGTATGTGACGGCTGGTGGGGTGAAAGGTGAGGACTAGGGGGACTCGGCCTAAGTTGCGAGTGGGGGGATGAGGAGAGAGAGCAGTGTTGCGGGGTATGGAAGAGACCCTGGTGCGAGCCTCATTTATGGTGGAGGAGGGGAACCCCCGTTCCCTGAATAATGAGGACATTTCAGATGTCCTGGTGTGGAACGCCTCATCCGTGGAGCAGATGCGGCGTAGACGGAGGAATTGGGAGTAGGGGATGGAGTCCTTACAGGAAGCAGGGTGGGAAGAAGTGTAGTCCAGATAGCCATGGGAGTCAGTGGGTTTATAGTGTATGTCGGTCAGAAGTCTATCACCTGCAATGGAGATAGTGAGGTCAAGGAATGGTAGGGAAGTGTCGGAAATGGTCCAGGTGTATTTGAGTGCCGGATGGAAGTTAGTGGTGAAGTGGATGAAGTCAGTCAGTTGTGTGCGGGTGCAGGAGGTGGCATCAAAGCAGTCGTCGATGTAGCGGAGGTAGAGGTCGGGGATGGGGCCCTGGTATGTATTGAACAAGGATTGGTCGACGTAACCTACAAATAGGCAGGCATAGCTGGGGCCCATGCGTGTGCCCATAGCTACGCCTTGTATTTGGAGGAAATGGGAGGAGTCGAACGTGAAGTTATTGAGGGTAAGGACTTCATTATCCTCAGATAGAACCTCAGATAGAAGTATCTGGTTGGAATCCTTCAGACTAGAGTGGGGGAAAGCTGGAAAAGTGAGGTGGGGTGAGGCGAAGCTTAGCGAGTGGATTTTGTCCTGCTCCCTTTTCTCTCCCCACTTTCTCTGACCTACTCCATCAGTCTGAAGAAGGTTCCCGACCCAAAATGCCTGTCCATCCACTATGTGTTCAGACAGATGGTGCCTGAACCACTGAGTACCTCCAGTACTGTTTAGACCTAGTTATATTCCCTGGTTAAATTAGTGCTAAAGATAGTGCGAAAGACATATTCATGGACTTCATTTTAAGCCACTTACAATTTATTAATCCAGCCCATTCCAGTAGTCTCTAGTTTGGAGAGATAGTATGGAAATGGCCTCTTTGGCCCACTGAGTCCATGCTGACCAACAATTACCCACATTTTACAGAAGCCGACTAACTTACAAACCTGCACCTTTGGTATGTGGGAGGAAAGCAGACACCCAGTGAAAATCTCTGTGGTCGCAGAGAGAACATACAAACTCTGTGCAGACAGCACCAGAGATCAGGATCAAACCCAGATGTCTGCTACTGTAAGACAGCAACTGTACTACTGTGCCACCCATATTTTAGTTGGCTTTAATGTATTTGTTTCGTAAAATGTGAAGGAGGGTCCCGACCCGAAATGTCACCTATCCATGTTCTGCAGAGATGCTGCCTGACCCGCTGAGTTGCTCCAGTACTGTCTATTTTTCATAAACCAGCATCTGCAGTTCCTTGATTTTCATGCCAAATCTTCCCTGGTTTCAGGGCTTTTACCAACATTGGCATCTGGGCAATACGAGCATTTTGGGGAAAGAAAACGGGTCACAGAGCAATAAAGAACCATTTTGCAGTAAAGAGAAAAATTATATCTAATTTGTAGACATCATTCCCAATGTGCAGTGAATTCGTATAACGGGTCGCTCCGATTTGTGGTCAACACTCCCACCATGTGGTGATCCGCTGCACTGCAGGCCCGTCCAATTTGTGGTCAATACTACCATCGTGTGGTGGTCCGCTGCCCTGCAGGCTCATCTAATATGTGGACAACATACTAGTTTAACTCTGATGGTCAGGCAACATCGCTGGAGAACATGGATTGGTAATTCTGCGTTGGGACTTTTCAGACCCTTAAGATCAAAGATCCTAGAGGAGCAAGATAGACCACTCCTTCGAAATCCAATGGACTGGCGTGTAGTACGTGACGGAACGTCACGGCCGCCATTTTTTAATGCGACACGCGACTTCCGGTATGCCACCCGCTGTGATCCAAAGCAAAGATTATAGAGCTCCGCTATAATCTTTGATCCAAAGCAAAGATCCTTGAGTATCTTGTAGTAGGAACAGCCCCCTTCTTTGCGTAGTTTCCCTTGCATTGTATTGTGCAGTTTCCCTTGTATTGCTTTAACACACACTGCACAAAATTAAATTTAACGTATATATATTTTACATATTTATATGAATGTGTGTCTGTGTGTGAGAGGCAAGTTAGAGATAATAAAGTTTATTCTCATGGATCAGAAGCAACTTTGATTTAAATAATCACTACAGGAATTCATTTGTCTTGTAAGATGATGTGCATGAACCATAAAGGCAATTATATATATAATTATATAGTAATAATAAATATATGCATATATATATTTATACACATACATATATACACACATACATATATACACATACATACATACACACGTATACACATACATATGCACACATACATATGGATACATTTATATGCATACATACACACATATATAAACATATATACATACATATATATATACACACATATACATGCATATATACACATACATGCATATATACACATACATATATATTTATACATATGATCATTTTCCAACGATCAATAGATTTACGATCAGTTCCTGTGAATTGGAGGATAGCTAATGCTATCCCACTTTTCAAGAAAGGAGCGTGAGAGAAAACGGGGAATTACAGACCAGTTAGCCCGACTTTGGTGGTGTGAAAGATGCTGGAGTCAATTATAAAAGATGTAATAATGGGGCATTTGGATAGCAGTAAAATAATTAGTCCAAGTCAACATGGATTTATGAAAGGGAAATCATGTTTGACTAATCTTCTGGATTTTTTTGCCGCAAGGCTTGGTGTTGGGGCCGCAACTGTTTACCATATATATTAATGATTTGGAAAAGGGAATTAGGAGCAAAACTAATGCATACATACCTACATATTTAAATTCATCTGATAAGTTGGTCAAATAACATGGGCACCTTCTTGCTTTTTTTGAGACATGGATTTTTTAAATGTGAATGTCTCATAGCAACACATTTGTGGGTCAACAGTATTTTGTACCAACCTCCACAATTTCAAATAATTCTAAATTGAACTTCTTAAACAAGGAAAACAATTTTTATTTACATCATTTTGTGTGGCTGTCAATTATGAGACTGCCGGGCAGTATCACTGTGAATGGCGGTGGCTGTGTGTTTTAATGCAAGTGTGAAAAGGAGAGTGCCAATGGCAGGTAAAAAAAAACAGTATCGCCAATGTGAAATGGTGATTTGAGTGGCCAGTGTGTTTTAATGCAAGTGTGAAAAGTCAGAGTAAAGAGTTGTTTAAGCCTCAGAGACAATGTGAGATATCCTTGCCTGACGGCAGGGTTTCATCCAAGAACCAATTTAAAGGCAAGGTTCCATCAATTACAGTATTTTAATTGAAAATCTTACTCTTAATGTTCTTCCTAATTAGGCTTTTTGTGTTCCCTCTTGAACCTTGTGTCTCCCAGAGCCTCTGGGGAGGTTCTGGAGATACAATAACCCAATCTTGAGGCAAATAACCATAGTTAAAACTGGCATTGCCTCTGCCTTTAATTCTACATTCTCCGAGGATGCTGGATGCTGCGACAATCCCTTGCAACAAGTACAGAAAGGCAGTCAGCTGCAAAAAGATCAAAGAGAGGAAAGAGTATGGAAGGGAAAGGCTTTTCAGAATCATAATCAGATTTTATTTGCCAAGTATGTTTTGCAATATACGAGGAATTTCATTGGCCAGGTCAGTCATACAATTAAAAGCAACAGCACTCAAAAACACATTTTAATACGGACATTCACCAAAGTGACTCCTACACATTCCTCACTGTGATGGAAGGCGAAATAAAGTTCAAGTCCCTTCCTTTTGTTCTTCCTCGGTCGGGGGCCTCAAGCCCCCCGTTCAAACTCCGTTCAATGGTGAACTCCTCTTGGTCTCCAGGCCTATAGTGCTGCACAAATCACTGCACCACATGCATCTATTTATTCCTTTTTCACATGGTTCATGCAGCTGGATATTAACTTGCTGACATGGAAAGAGATGCAGTGAGCATTCAATAGTTCAGACTTCTGTGCGAATTAAGAGGCTGCTTGATGGGCTGAGGGTAATCGAGATTGTCTGATTGTCATTCTTTTGGAAGAACTGATGGAAGTTCTTATGGAAAAGCTGATGAATTGACTACGGGATGAGCTGGTGGGCTCGAGGATTGCTGGATGAGTGTTCTAGAAATTTAGAAAATAGGTGCAGGAGGAGGCCATTTGGCCCTTCGAGCCAGCACCGCCATTCATTGTGATCATGGCTGATCAGCCCCAATCGATAACCCATGCCTGCCTTCTCCCCATATCCCTTGATTCCACTAGCCCCTAGAGATCTATCTAACTCTCTCTTAAATCCACCCAGTGATTTGGCCTCCACTGCCCTCTGTGGCAGGGAATTCCACAAATTCACAACTCTCTGGGTGAAAAAGTTTTTTCTCACCTCAGTCTTAAATGGCCTCCCCTTTGTTCTAAGACTGTGGCCCCTGGTTCTGGACTCGCCCAACATTGGGAACATTTTTCCTGTATCTAGCTTGTTCAGTCATTTTATTCATTTAGATGTTTCTATAAGGTCCTCTTGCATCTAACAAGAGTGTTTTATTGTCATGTAGAACAATTTCCTGCATCTAGCTTGTCCCAGATAGAACAATTAAATTCTTACTTTCAGCAGCACAACAGAATCTGTAAACATAGTACACTGTAAACAATATGGTAAGATCCCCCCTCATTCTTCTAAACTCCAGTGAATACAAGCCTAGTCTTTTAAATCTTTCCTCATATGACAGTTCTGTTAGGTTATTTCATGGTTAGGACAGGTTTAGAGGGGTATGGGCCAAATGCAGGCATGTGGGACTAGTGTAGATGGGACATGTTGGCCAGCGTGGGCAAGTTGAGCTGAAGGACCTGCTTCTACGCTGTGAGATTCTATGACTAGGTGATCTGTTGAGGCTGGTGGCATGCCATGAGGAACAATGGGCATGGACCTTTGTAAACCACCACCTGGTTGAGTCTCCTTGAGTCACCATTGATAACATCAGTCAGGGGTTGATGATCTGCAAAAAACAAGTTGGTCTCATTCTTGTTCTCTCATGCGATACAGGCAGCAGCTCTGAACTGCCTGTGTTTGCCCTCTTGGCTGTCTTGTTAAATTACGCTGGAGATTAGAGTCACCCCTGAAACAAACAGTGCCTTGTGATCCACAGGGGAAAAATAAAATCTAAATGCAAAACAATGGATGGTTTAAATCAAAGAAAATGTTACAAAGAGGCCATTAGAGCAATACCGATCTAGGAAACTGAGAGCAGATTTTACAATGCATTTAAACCTCTCCCATCGGTTTCCTCCCACACTCCAAAGACATGCAGGTTTCTAGGCTTGGTATAAGTGTAAATTGTCCCTAGTGTGTGTAGGATGGTGTTAGTGTGCGGGGATCGC
Source organism: Leucoraja erinaceus (assembly GCF_028641065.1). NCBI lineage: Eukaryota > Metazoa > Chordata > Chondrichthyes > Rajiformes > Rajidae > Leucoraja > Leucoraja erinaceus. Next base: position 390,914 of record NW_026576762.1, on the reverse strand, counting down.
TGGTCAATGCGGACGCGGTGGGCCAAAGGGCCTGTTTCCGTGCTGTGTCTCTGTAAGAAATAGAAGCAAGGATAAGCCATCTAAGTTCACACCACCATCAGTAAGATTATTCTTGATCCTGCAACTCAACACCTTATTCCCACATTCTCTCCATTATCCTTCATCCTCTTCGTATTTGAAAAAAAAATCTCTCCTTTCAAGGGCTCGACTTCCACCATCTCACGGGATAAAGAATTCCAAGATTCCCAGCCCTTGAGTGAAGAAACTGCTCCTTGTCTCATTACTAAATACCCATATTCTGAGACTTTGGCCCTCGTTCTAGATCACCAGACCAGCCGCAATCTCCACCCACGAGTCCAATCTAAACAGAGATAGACACAAAATGCTGGAGTAACTCAGTGGGTCAGGCAGCATCTCTGGAGAAAAGGAATAGGTGACGTTGTAGGTCGGAAGCCTTCTTCAGACTGCGTTCTGACACTTCTTCTTCATCTTATTGCGTATGGCGTGCACAGCCTAAAGTTGTAGGACAACTTGTTCTATTTGATCTTATTTGACTGTGCACACCGGGTTGATTGCATTTGTCGAAACAGGGCGGACCACGTGAAGGTTGCAATCTCCCACCCCGCGTTCTGACACCAAAGAGCAAAATGTCCAACGTAGATACAATAATAAATATATCGCCATTTGCACAATTTCACACAATGCACATAAGACGGCAGTTATTTGACAAATACTCTGCAGTTCGGTGCAGGAGATCTTGTCGACGAGTATTCTGGACCCACTGTTGACATCTGAAATTACAGGAGATATCATTTAGGATTAACTAATAAGAAAAAAGATGATCATAACTACATGCCTGAACAATGGATGATATATCACTTAAATGCAATTGTTTTCAGTTGTGTGGAGATCTGTATGTTGAAGATGCTTTTTGCCAACTCTCACGAAGAGGTAAGGGAGGGAGAGAAGGAAGGGAGGGAGATCGAGAGAAGAGAGAGAGAGATCGAGAGAAGAAAGGGAGAGAGAGAGATCGAGAGAAAAGAGGGGAAAGAGAGGGAGAAGGGGGAGAGAAGAGAGGTAGAAGGGGAGAGGGAGATGGGGAGAGGGAGAAGGGGGAGAGGGAGAAGGGGAAAAGGGAAAAGGGGGGAGAGGGAGAAGGGGGGAGAGGGAGAAGGGGGACAGGGAGATGGGGGAGAAGGGGGAGAGGGAGTGGAACGATACCACATTATAACGCGCAGCCGTCCCATTCCGACCAAAGATTATAGAGCAGAGCTCCTCTCGTATCTTTGATTGCGGCCGCCGCCGCCTAACCCCCCGGCCCACCATTGCACCCAAAGATGATAGAGCAGAGTTGTATAATATTTGATTGCACCCTTCTTCACGGCGGGCTTGTGATCTTTGCTTGTGATGTCTCGACAATTCGAGGGACATAATGGGTAACAGCCGCCGCATTCTCGGACACGAATCTGAGCTCGAAAAATCCCGTGGTCACTGGGCCTGATGTGTCCGCGGGCCATATTTTGGAGATCAATCCCTTACAAGAACAAAACCAAAAATGTACAGAAGTGTTAAAATTGTCTTTATTATTATGGTAAGTAAAGATCTATTAAAAATAAGTTTAATAACTTTCTAATGTACCGACAAACCTAGTTTCCCAATGGCTGTTGATGGGAGAACAGAAAATAACATTTTCACGACAGAATATCGACTGAAAATAATAATAATATTTTCTCACCTTTCTTTTTTATTGGGGAACCTAAAGAGTGACAGGTTGGGTCGTTTAGATTTACGATTAGAACAATTGATAGCAGAGCAGTGATGTGAAGATTTAGATAAGGACGCCATGACAGTGTGGGGGAAGCCCAATAAAATGCCTCACAAAATGGCGTCGACAATCACACACGTCATACTACGCGTTTTTCGAGGAGTGGTCTATCTTGCTCCTCTATAATCTTTGCTTAAGATTGTTAGTCTAAATATTAGACTACCTTAATATTGGTCCAACCTGTAGCAGTTGCTGCTGCAGAGACACAATTGTCCAGGTGGAGGATTAGAATCTTCTCATCCAAGGCTGTCCGTCCAACTGAGTTACTCCAACACTTTGTCTATTTGTAGAAAAGGACGTTGGAACATTTCGAACATCATGGTATGTTAATTTTACTGCACCTCTTGAATTACTTCAAGTCTACCTGGATTTAGTCTTTATGGATGTCATAGGAAAGTAAGGCACCTATTTCTAACCCTCTTCAGTTTAATGGGATAAATGTGTTAAATTAATGATGGCTTTTCCAAATTCTTTTGAGAAAGTTCTTGCATGTATTGGGGGTAGGGTGTTGACATGGATAGAAATTGGTTGGCAGACCAGAAACAAAGAGTAGGAGTGAACGAGTCTTTTTCAGAATGGCAGGCAGTTGCGAGTGGAGTGCCGCAAGGCTCGGTGTTGGGGCCGCAACTGTTTACCATATATATTAATGATTTGGAAGAGGGAATTAGGAGTAACACTAGCAAGTTTGCGGATGACACAAAGCTGGGTGGCAGAGTGAGCTGTGAAGAGGATGTTAGGAGGTTGCAGGGTGACCTGGACAGGTTGAGTGAGTGGGCAGATGCGTGGCAGATGCAGTATAATATAGATAAATGTGAGGTTATCCACTTTAGTGGCAAAAACAAGAGGGCAGATTATTGTCTCAATGTGGTTAGGTTAGGTAAGGGGGAGGGGCAGCGAGACCTGGGCGTCCTTGTACACTGAAAGTTGGCTTACAGGTACAGCAGGCAGTGAAGAAAGCTAATGGAATGTTGGCCTTCATAACACGAGGATTTCAGTATAGGAGTAAAAAGGTTCTTCTTCAGTTGTATAAGGCTCTAGTGAGACCACATCTGGAGTATTGTGTACAGTTTTGGTCTCCTAATTTTAGGAAGGACATCCTTGTGATTGAGGCAGTGCAGCGTAGGTTCACGAGATTGATCCCTGGGATGGCGGGACTGTCATGAGGAAAGATTGAAAAGACTAGGCTTGTATTCACTGGAGTTTAGAAGGATGAGGGGGTATCTTATAGAAACGCTAGACTAAGTGGGACCCGTTGGGTCCCATGTTCACATGGGAGGGCTGGTCCCCCAACGCGATATTCCACCTCTCCACAAATTCCAATATTGGTGGCCAGTGGGGGGGAGGGGGCTTTTTGGAGAGCTGGTATGGGTGTTGTTGGTTGCAGGGACTACTGGTCTCCAGAGGGCTAGTATGGACATTGTGGGCGAAATGGATTCTTGGGGTGGCAACTCAGTCCCTCAAGCCTGATGTGCTGGCAGCTCACTCACAGCTGGTGGGCTGGCAGTTGACTCACAGCTATTCCTTGAAATTCCATTTCAAGCAGAGTGCAAGGCCACCAAATTCAGGTTCAGTTTCCAACCACTTCAAGCAGGGTGCAAGGCCACCAAATTCAAGTGCAGTTTCATACCATTCAAGGAGGGTGCAAGACCACCAAATTCAAATGCAGTTTCATACCATTTAATAGTAAGATTAAACGAGTACTTACCAGTACGAAGTTTGATCTGTATTTTATGAGGAGTTACGATGAGGGATTACGTGAAGACCCCAGCCCAGTGCGCAGGTGCGGCATACTTCGAAGCAGCGGTGTGAAATCACAGGATAGACACAATATTTGAAGTAAGATAGTAAAGATCATGAGACATCAGTTTATTAGTTTGATCTATATATTGAGGGTGGGAGCGGAGGGTTTATAAAATACAGATCAAACTTCATACTGGTAAGTACTCGTTTAATCTTACTATTTTACTTCGGAGTCACGTGAGTGATTCCGTGAAGACTTCAAAGGTCTGTGATTTCAAACCGTGTAACAGTTTTTATTTCACTCACTGCCGAAGTTTTTGAGGGAGGAAGTGTTATCGTAATCAACCAATGGATCTGCTTTCACAAGAAACAGAAAGGTATTTGTTAACAATAACAACATAAATAGCTCCCCTGAGCTTAAATTAATATTGCAGTTTGTAATATTCTTTCTGCAATTAAATCAGGCTTATCAACGGTTTACAATAAAAAATGTTCTGAACGTCGTTTCCCTTGACCATCCTGCCATATTGAGAATGTGGTCAACCGGGATGTCCATTCGTTCAGCCGCTGATATCAATGCTGCCCTAGTGGAATGGGATTTAAATGTATTATTATCTATTCCGGCAGCTTTCAGTACCTGTTTGAGCCACCTTGAAGTGGTTTGGCTCGTTACCCCGTCTTGGGGTTTCTGTGGTTGACCCATAGGCTTTCCTCTCCCTCTAAGATTGTGGGTTGTGTCTATATATTGTTGTTGATGGGTCACCACTCTCAACCTGGACTCTGGTGGGTAGGCCCGGAATCCCACCAGTGAATTGGGCGTTCCTGGTCCATATAACCATATAACAATTACAGCACGGAAAAAAACAGGCCATCTCGACCCTTCTAGTCCGTGCCGAACACATAATCTCGCCTAGTCCCATATACCTGCGAGTTAGGTTTTTACCAGACCTAGAATATGAACGTGATGCGTCTGGGGTAATCACCATGTTATCCAGTCTAGTTTTATGGAGTGACTGGACTCTGTGAGCGTATACGAGAGCCATAAGCATGAGCGTTTTTAACATAGATTGAACAAGCTGAGGGATCTGGCTGGTGCCATTCTCTGATATATGTCAATATCACACCGATATCCCATATATGGGTATACCTGGGTTTTTGGGGCATTATTATAGTTGCCCTTCATAAGTTTACCTTCAGTGGATGGGATCCCATGCTCTGCTGTCCTGCTGTTTTTAGATAAGCAGACAGGGCGCTCCATGCTGTATTTACGGCACTGTAACTCACCTTTTAGTCATGGTGTAGATGTTCCAGGAACTCCAGTACGTCAGTGGTTGAATAGTTTGGTATGTTGTCCCTGCGTCGTGGCAGTATTTTACCCATGTTAGCTCTTGGTGACTGTTCGCAGGGATGCCGACATGGTGGTAATGGTTCCTTTGGATAATCCCAGTCCCTGGTAAGGTCTATTCAAAACCTGCACCCAGGAGTTTAATGTTTTTATGGCATGGGTGGCTTATGCCTGATACTGGGTTGAGTCAGCAACCATGGTCCACTAGGGAAATCCATAGGTGACTCGCCCACCATGTCGTGATGAACTGGGAACCATGGCTGTGTAGGCCGGTCGGGCACGTTCAATATCTCGGAGACAGATTCCATCTGTATTGCGAAGTGCCCGACTGATGAGGCAGAAGGGAGGAAGGCAAAGCAGGAATTCCCCCTTCCAGCGTGTAGGCATCTATCGCTGCTGCCTCTGATCTGGTTCCTAAGTCACATACATAGGTTACTGGTGATTCCGTCTTGTGCAACCAAATTGATATCTGGCTTTCAAACTGCTTAATACCTTTAGCAGACATTTTGGGTTTGACATCTATTCAATGTTGTCATAACTGTTTACCCGTGATGTGGTGTCTCCCACTGTGTTCTAGCTTCCTAGGAAATAGGCAGCTGATAGTTAAAATGTCTTTTGACACACCATTGCCAGATCTGTTTGACCAATTTGTTGCACGATAATGATTTTATGCTCCCCACATGGTTGATATAAGCCACCACCATAGTATTATCAATCCGTAACCGCATATGTACGTGCTGCATTTGAAATGCATATGCTTTTTAGCCCAATAGGCGATCACCAATCCCAAATAGTTGATGCCCGGTGTGTGTAGTAACGATGATTCTGAATTGGTCCATCTGTTACCTGTGCTGGATATGGAGTTTAGTTGCTCCCCAGCCTAAAGTACTGGCATCGGTTTTTTAAATAACCAAGTTGGGATTGGTGATAATAATAGGGCTGAAAACTATGCCAAACATATGTCTGCCCACCACTGTAATTGTGATATAGCTTCAGTGGGTACATTCATGATTTGATTATAGTGACCCAAGTACCTTGGCAAAGTAACAGTCATATGGATGGAATTGATATTGAAGCCCAGATAATCCATGGTAGTTAACGGCTTCAGTTCTGGTTTATCTGGACGTGGGATGAACCTCAGTGCTTTAGGGAGCTGTTTCGTAGCTAGAACTGCTGCCACAGCTAATTCCTTTGTTTCCCCTAATATGAGGATATCATCCAATATATGCCATGATTATGCTTGTTTTCTTAATATTTTCATGGCTATTTTTAATATTTATAATAGTTTAATAGCCCCATTGGGAATGCTCTATACTCCCATAGTTGCCCTAACCGGGATATCCATTATCCAGGTCAATTTTTTAGGTATCTACAATGATCCTAGTGTATGGGTATAAGATAGTTTGCATCTTCCATATCAATGCTCGCCATAAGGTATCCTTTGGAGATCAGATGTCTGGCAGTGACAAAAACCCCGTCTCCATCTTAAAGTGTATATACTCAACAGATTTATTTAGTGATATTAGATCAATGATGATGCTACATTCACCATCTTTTGTAGTTTTAGTGAATAAATTCGATACAAATTCCAATGGTTCATGTTTATTCCCATGATCCGTTTAGTAATGAGCCTTTCTAGTTCAGCTTGACCTTCTCCCTTCTCTTTCTTAGAGGGAGAAAATGCCCTTTGGGCGCATTGCTGAACTGGCGGTAATATTCCCAATTTGAATTCAAGTTTTTATCCACTAATACTGTTGAGTATATATTAGTTATTTGTGACAGCACCCCATGCTTTTATCAACAAGTGTAAATGCCCCCCCCCCCCCCCCCCCGCAGTTAGTAGAACACCCTTATTTTGTGTAAACTGGGAGGAACCAGACTACCTACCTCCATGTTCATTGTTTTTTCATGAAGGCTTAGTTTTGCTGGTATGCTGGTGCTGTCGGTGGGGCGGCACATTTTCCCACGGCTCCGCTCTGGGCCCCTGTCTAAAAAGAACTTTGGGGGTAATGTGAAGCGGTCGCCAGGCTTTCACCAGTCCTTGTTCGATATTTGCTGGTGGATGCCGAGGGGTGCTGCCAGCTGGGTGTTGGATGCGATGTCCTGCTCGTTCCATGGCCTGCCCTCATGAGGCGCACAGGTTTGGCTGCCTCTCTTCCCGCAGCAGCGGTTGCATAGCCCCGTATATTTGGGGTTGAGGGCAGGTCTTATATGCACAAATGTCAGTCGAGTATCCCAAATTTGGGCACATCTTAGGCGTCAGCACACTCGTAGTGCAACGGGATAGTCTCATCCTGGGAGAACCACCTTGGTAATCATGGCATCTCGCCTGCCAGGTGAGTATGATCTGTGGAAAAAACGAGCAAAGGCGGTGACATCTTGACCCTCTGTTAGGAGCTTCAAAGTTCGCTGCTTTTAGCTCTTGTCTGCGAGTCTGCTGACCCAGCTGCCTGCAGATTTGCCTCTAGAAAGGCCTACTCCTGCAGGGCTTTGTTTGGGAAGATGGTCGCGTGGAGGAGCCATGTAGTGGCCCACGACACCCAGCAGCTCTTCCTGATCCTGCACCCCCGGCATACTGCTGTTCTCGTCCGCCTGCCCAGCGTTTAAGCCAGCCCAGCCCTGGCCTCCTTAGCTAGCCTCAAAAGAGGGAGCAAAAGGGTGTGCTGTAAATTGGAGGAGGCATAGCTCAAACTCCGTTGTTGCATCAATCCCTCGACAAGGGAGATGGCTAGTACAATAGCACTGGGGTAGGAGTTTTTCCTGGAGGTTTTGAACTCCATGACCTCCTCTGGCTTGGGGAGACAGATATACTTATTTTTGCTGTCTCCACCTGTTCCAGTGTTGGAGGAAAGTTGATTCCTATAGAACCTGTAGTTTTAGTAAGGTTTTGGCTTACCTGTAGTTAGAGGCTGCCTGCCGTTTTTCAGGCGGCATTATAGCGGTTCCCGGGCGGCGATTCCCCTTGTCAGGAGTCTGCAGGGCGTTGGGGCTTTGGCGGCAACGCCAAAGCCCCAACATCCCCAACGCCAGCCGCGTAACCCCAACGCCAGCCGCGTTACCCCAACGCCAGCCGCGAAACCCCAACGCCAGCCGCGAAACCCCAACGCCATCCGCGAAGCCCCAACGCCAGCCGCGGAGCCCCAACGCCAACCGCTGATCCCAACGCTAACCTCTGAGCCCCAACGCCAGCCGCGTAAACCCAACGCCAGCCGCGTAACCCCAACGCCAGCCACGTAACCCCAACGCCAGCCGCGAAACCACAACGCCAGCCGCGAAACCCCAACGCCAGCCGCGAAGCCCCAACGCCAGCCGCGGAGCCCCAACGCCAACCGCTGAGCCCCAACGCCAACCGCTGAGCCCCAACGCCATCCGCTGAGCCCCAACGCCAACAACTGAGCCCCAACGCCAGCCGATCATACCCAACGCCAGCGACTAAGCCCCAACGCCAGCCACTAAGCCCCAACGCCAGCCGCCAAGCCCCAACGACATCCGCCAAGCCCCAATGACAGCCGCCAAGCCCCAACGCCATCCCAACGCGGATGGCGTTGGGGTTTCGCGGCTGGCGTTGGGGTTTTGCGGCTGGCGTTGGGGTTACGCGGCTGGCGTTGGGGCTCGGCGGCTGGCGTTGGGGCTCGGCGGCTGGCGTTGGGGCTCGTCGGCTGGCGTTGGGGCTCGGCGGTTGGCGTTGGGGCTCGGCGGTCGGCGTTGTGGCTTGGGGGTTGGCGTTGGGGCTCGGCGGTTGCGTTGGGGCTCGGCGGTTGGCGTTGGGGCTCTGCGGTTGGGGTTTCGCGGCTGACGTTGGGGCTCAGCGACTGGCGTTGGGGCTCAGCGTCTGGCGTTGCAGCTCAGCGGCTGGCGTTGGGGCTTAGCGGCTGGCGTTGGGGCTTAGCGGGGTTTCGCGGCTGGCGTTGGGGCTTAGCGGCTGCCGTGGGGGCGTCGCAGGTGGCGTTGGGGCTCGGCGGCTGGCGTTGGGGCTCGGCGGCTGGCGTTGAGGTTTTGCGGCTGGCGTTGGGTGATGGCGTTGGGGCTTGGCAGCTGGCGTTGGGGCTTGGCGGCTGGCGTTGGGGCTTGGCGGCTGGCGTTGGGGCTTGGCGGCTGGCGTTGGGGCTTGGTAGCTGGTGTTGGGCTCAGCGACTGGCGTTGGGGCTCAGAAGTTGGCGTTGGGGCTCAGCGGTTGGCGTTGGGGCTTCGCGGCTAGCGTTGGGGTTTCGCGGCTGGCGTTGGGGTTTGGCGGCTGTTGTTGGAGTTTCACGGCTGGCGGGGGCGTAGATTTTGGGGTTGGTGCTTAGCGGCTGGCATTGGGGCTTAGCGTCTGCCGTTCGGGCTTCGCAGTTGGCGTTGGGGCTCAGCGACTGGCGTTGGGGCTCAGCGTCTGGCGTTGGGGCTCAGCGGCTGGCGTTGGGGCTTGGCGGCTGGCGTTGGGGCTTGGCGGCTGGTGTTTGGGCTCAGCGACTGGCGTTGGGGCTCAGATGTTGGCGTTGGGGCTCAGCGGTTGGCGTTGGGGCTCCGCGGCTGGCGTTGGGGTTTCACGGCTGGCGTTGGGGGTTCGCTGCTGGCGTTGGAGTTTCGCAGCTGGCGTTGCTGCTTCGCAGCTGGCGTTGGGGTTTCGCGGCTGATGTTGGGGCTGGCGTTGGGGCTCAGCGACTGGCGTTGGGGTTTCGCGGCGGACGTTGGGGGTTCACGGCTGGCGTTGGGGATTCGCGGCTAGCGTTGGGGTTTCGCGGCTGGCGTTGGGGCTTTGCGGCGGTTGTTGGTGTTTCGCGGCTGGCGGGGCTGGGCTTTTGGCATTGGTGCTTAGCGGCTGGCATTGGGGCTTAGCGGCTGGCATTGGGGCTTAGCGTCTGCCGTTCGGGCTTCGCAGTTGGCGTTGGGGCTCAGCGACTGGCGTTGGGGCTCAGCGTTGGGGCTCAGCGGCTGGCGTTGGGGCTTGGCGGCTGGCGTTGGGGCTTGGCGGCTGGCGTTGGGGCTTAGGGCTGGCGTTGGGGCTTAGCGGCTGGCGTTGGGGCTTCGCGGTTGGCGTTGGGGCTCAGCGGTTGGCGTTGGGGCTTCGCGGCTGGCGCGGTTTAGCGGCTGGCGTTGGGGCTTGGCGGCTGGCGTTGGGGCTTGGTGGCTGGCGTTGGGGGCTTGGCGGCTGGCGTTGGGGCTTGGCGGCTCGGGGGATGGCGTTGGGGCTTGGCGGCTGGCGTTGGGGCTTTGGCGGCTCGGGGGATGGCGTTGGGGCTTGGCGGCTGGCGTTGGGGCTCAGCGACTGGCGTTGGGGCGTTGGGGGGTTCAGCGGTTGGCGTTGGGGCTTAGCGGTTGGCGTTGGGGTTCTACGGCTGGTGTTGGGACTTAGTGGCTGGCGTCGGGATTTAGCGGCTGCCGTTATGGGCTTAGCGGTTGGTGTCAGAGCTTAGCGGTTGGTGTTGGGGCTTAGCGGTTGCCGTTTGGGCTTAGTGGCTGGCGTTGTGGCTTATTGGCTGGTGTTGGGGCTTCGCGGCTAACGTTGGTTTATAGCAGCTGGCTTTCTGGTTTAGAGGATGGTGTTGGGGTTTAGCGGCGAACGTTGGCGGCTCAGCGGTTGGCGTTGGGGCTCAGCGGTTGGCGTTGGGGCTCAGCGGTTGGCGTTGGGGCTCAGCGGTTGGCGTTGGGGCTCAGCGGTTGGCGTTGGGGCTTGGCGGCTGTCGTTGGGGCTCGGCGGTTGGCGTTGGGGCTCAGCGGTTGGCGTTGGGGCTCAGCGGTTGGCGTTGGGGCTCAGCGGTTGCCGTTGAGGTTTCGCGGTTGGCGTTGGGGTTACGCGGCTGGTGTTGGGGCTCAGCGGCTGGCGTTGGGGCTCAGAGGTTGGCGTTGGGGCTCAGCGGTTGGCGTTGGGGCTTAGCGGCTGGCGTTGGGGCTTCGCGGCTGGCGTTGGGGCTTCGCGGCTGGCGTTGGGGCTTGGCGGCTGCGTTGGGGCTTGGGCGCTGGGGCTCGGCGGCTGGCGTTGGGGCTCGACGGCTGGCGTTGGGGCTCGGCGGTTGGCGTTGGG